>NC_080048.1:40876374-41111374 GCF_026212465.1 Amaranthus tricolor | reverse complement strand
TTTTCTGCATTCCTTAAAATTTTCTTTTAAGTGCTGTCTTGTTCATATTTTTAGGCACGGAACTCTATCGAGAGAGATTGGTTAGAGCACTTGCTCGTGAATTAAAAGTTCCCCTATTAGTTCTTGACAGCAGTGTTCTTGCTCCTTATGTAAGTTCTTAGTTAACTAATGATCTTCTGTGGGCAGGATAACCTTAATGTAGTGGTTGGTATAATCCAGCTTTGTTTCTGATGTGTCCTGGTGCAGGACTTTGGAGATGACGGTGTGTCTGAAAATGATTCAGATGATGAGCATGAAGATTCTGGTGAAGAAGAGGGCACTTCCAAATCAGAAGATGAGGATGAAAATGAGGAGTGGGCTAGCAATGTTGACACAAAATCAGATGCTTCCGAGGATGAGGAAACTGATGTGCAATCTACAGCAGAAGCCCTTATGAAGCTTATACCATTCAATCTTGAGGAGTTTGAGAAGGTATTGTCTGTTTCCAAGTCCATAAATTTTCATGTGATGTTATTCATTGATGATTATTAGAAATGCACCATAAGCTTAATTTTTTAAACTTTTTTCCGTCCCATTTGACAACCAGCTTTTGGGAATATATCTTTACAATGTTCATGAAACTTAAGAAAGGAATTTGGGCTTAAGTTTGTATCATATTGAAACTTATTGAAGTTAGTAATACCTATAATTGTGCGAACATTTAAAATTTCTCTCTCGAAGATTTAGCATTTTCGAACATGGATATTAAGGTTTAATTTAAATGTCATTTCTAGCTAATGTCATTTAAATTAGAGCTACCATTGGCTTGTTTATAATATTCTTTGTCATCACTTGCTCTGGATGTTCATACACTTGTGAGTTGTTTATTGAAACAGATGAAATACAAGGAATCATATAACTTATATGTCTTTATACATTAGTATTCAATGTAGCTTGGATGTTGTGAATTTTATAAACTAATGTTAACACTTTCTCAATTATGAGAATAAACAAACACTTCTTCTTCTCCTCTTTACATTGATTTTTCCCTTTATGTGTTTTTTTTCTCTTCATCTATTTCACAAGTACTCCCCCCTTCATTTTTTTCACAAGCTTTAATGGTGAAAGTAAGAATAAAAACTGTGTTTATGAAACTGCCGTACCCTTGTGCAATCTACCGTATCGAGTACGTATCCGGCACAGGTATCAGTAGCGACAATACCGGACACCGGTGAGCCGGCGAAAACGGAGAGTCTGAGTAACTTAGCTTTTTACCAATGATTGACATTGAATAGCATTTTCATTGTCAGCTATAACATTCCCAATGCCATTAAGGAGCTCTCAACTAAATTGAGATTTTGAGGGTCTGATGTAAGTAGTGATAAGACTAACAATAGGTTTTTATTACGATTGACCCTTGGTAGCAAACGTCATGTGCAACTTCATATGAATTAGAAGTGTTCATGATTTAATGAACTGTTCTATTATAGTCTATTTTGATGTAAAATTATGGAGTTATAAATCTTTGGCGCCATCAGAAAACGGACATCCATTGCCCACAATTTAATACAAATGTTGTTGTAATTAGGATCATATATCTCTTGTCAGCATTAGTTTGAAGGACAGGTCCTTTAATAGAATATATGATAGACTGTTGAACATATATGTTTTTATATAATAGATTGAATATGAGAGTTTTTAAATTCTTTTTAAGTTTGAACGTTGGAGGAACAACATCTATTTTTCAAGCCTTTATCTAAGTACGTCTAAAATAATAGACTAAACATAATGTTTATCAATACTGTCCTTCATTTCTTATAATATATTCTCTATTTTGAATCAACCATGATGTCAACACTAAGTTCAATTTGCATAATAGAAAATTCTAATAAAACATTGTATTAAATTCTGATTGCCGTGTGACATATCCTTCTTTTTGAGGTTAATACTTTATTAAAGTACTAAAGTGAACTTACTAAATACAAAGTGGTAGTTCATGATATTTATTAATTGAAGCTAGACATTGCAAATTGAGAATCATTGAAAAATCTTCTAAACTATGAACTTGTAATGCAGGAAGAATGTACGAATAGAATTCTCTAAATGTTATACTGTTCACTTGTTTAATTTCCATGATTTTCAAAAGCAACAACAATACTTGGGTTATGATATACATGGAATGTAGATATGTGTTTCTCTGATGTTGGAGTTGGGTGCATGTTCTACTGAAATGCAATTACATCAACATTGCTAAATATCAAAATGTAGGACTTTGAGAAAGTGATCATTGTAAGAAAATGTAGGTAGCTAACATGTGTATGTGAAGATGGATGGGTGTAAACTACATACACTAAAGGATATAATTCATAACAAAGATGTATGACAGAGCTTTGGCGTCACAATCACAGATATTGGAAAAACATTGAGAGAAAATTGTGTATCTTTGTTTTGTCATGTGAAAAAGCGATCAAAAAATGCACCAGCCACAAGGTTGGGTTTTGAGAAGCTTAAAAGAGGAAAACGTACAACGAAGATGAACAAGATAGTAGAATAGAAAAGTGATATGAAAAATTGAGACGTATAGGAGCATATGACTATAGTTAGGGATGAATGTAAAAGAAGAATATATATAGATGATCATTGGAATTGATTTTGTTTGTTATAGATTAGTATTAGATATTATTGGTATTTGTTCGAATGACCCCTAAGCTAACAGTTTTCCAGTTCTCATGCTGATTTGTATTGCTTTTGGGATTAAGGCTTTGACGTTGTCGTTGTTATAAAAAAGTCATATTCTCAAGACAATATAGGTGCTTGTGATCCGCTTTACATTTCTACCTTTTTAGTATTGTATTGAGTAGCTGCTAGCTGTCTTTGTTTTCTTACACTCTACTCTTATCAACACATTTCTTTTGAAGACTTGGGGAAGGATAAAGGCGTATTCATAGGAAAAAGAGATCAGATTTAAGGCTCCATGGCAAGGAAGAAATTTCATTCCATTGCTTTTACTGCAGTGTTACTTTTCTTTTTGCCCTTATGTTTGATCTTATATGTGATCTAGGACCATCTCCTTTGCAACGTTAGAGTTTGCTAATTTTGTTTGGTTTGAGTTGGAGTCTTGTACATTTGGGTATAGGAAAGAAGGAATTTTTGGAGGATTTTTAAGCATTCTTACATGTACAAATCTTTTTTTTTTCCTTTTACCATCTTCCTTTTGTAATCTAAGGCTTAATAAAAGGTTGAAGCCTTTGTGTGGATCACTGATTTGGGCATCAACAGTGGTAGCATTTTGGCTTAAAGTACGTTTGGTTGTATATTATGTGAGCTGGATATTAACTCGCGATCTTCTCTTGTATTATATTGGGTTGCTTTTGGCTTTGAAACTTTGGATTTCTGAGATTAAGGCCGAGTTTTTTTGCTCGTAAAAATACCTTTAAATACATATCTTGTAGAGAAGTATCTTTTATTTTATTTTATTTTATTTTCTTAAGTACTTTTTGTCTTTTTTATTTAACTTTTTGGTAAAATCTGTATATAGAAAGGGTGCCTTTTATGTTTTTTTTTTTTTTTTTTTTTTTTTTTTTACCTAATTTTATAGCTTTGCAATGACTGAAACTTTATTTTTCATCAGAATCCAATGGAAAGGTACATTTAAAAATGACAAGCATAGAAGGTAATTTTTACATAAGGAAGTATAAACAATACTTTGTTTTGAAAAAAAATTGTGTTAAAAGAAAGTACTTTTTGACAAATAAATCATAACATCTCTAGTTTCCTTTTAATCTCATAATATTCACGGAATATGGGTAAGGTAGCAGGGGACATTCGAAGGATTTTTTTAGGTACTTTCTCCATTGGGTTTGTAGCTAGAAAGAAATGACAAATAATTGTAATGATGTTTATTTTGTTTTATTTTTTATTTATTTATTTTCAAATGGAGACACGTTGACATTCCAACAAATCTGAGTCAGTTGACAACCAATGCTGCTTCCAATTGAAATCTGATTTTAATGTTGTCCTTGTTAGATTTTTCATAGATAGTGGCATATCTTAAAAAACGTCATTATTTTATTAGCTATTTATTCTATGACTTTTCAGAGAGTATCTGGAGAATGTGAAAGTTCTTCCGAAACCAGCAATTCTGAGCCTGTTGACAATCAGACTGCTGATGCATCACAACGACCTTTGAGGAAAGGTATTCAATTGTAATTTTTGTAGTTTTTTTTCTTCAATAGTCTTGTATTTCTGCTCTCAGATTGTTGAACTCAACAGAATATGATTTTTATAGAGGGTTTTAGTCAGATGTTGAGCGTATAATGTTTTGATTGAGTCGACTGTAAGCATTAATACCATCTGGGGTTCATGTGGTGTTTTTAAATCATTGGGAATTGGAATGTTCATTATCCATATCCTTTTATATTAGACAATTTCACACATTTTCGTAATGTATGGACTATAAAAATACCATATGCATCTTGCACTCAATGATCTGAGTCTGGAATAAGTGTAAATGTTTTGGGTGTAGACTGTGGAGCTTGTTTTTTTTGGAGCATTATTAATGATGATATCCCTTTGGAGTAGCTTAAGACAGGCCTTTATCTTTCTTTGCCTTTTTAGGTTTTTCTGTATATTTAGAATGCTCGAGTCATACATCCTTGTATTCTTCTTTTTTAGTTGCAAGACCTTGACTTTCACACTTGCCAAAGCACAGCTTCACCAAGACTGCCGCCCTGGGATGTCTGTCCAAATTGTCAAGAAAAATGCGACCCAAATCGCTCAAGGTGTCATCCCAGCAACATACCCAAATAGCTTTAACGATTTCCTGCCTTGATAATTGAAAATGTCTTCTTAAGAACAGATTTTCAAAGCACCAAAATCAATTTCATCTCGTTTTTATTATTAAGTTTATTTTATATACATAATCTATTCCTTATCAGTCGTTCTTTAAGTCAAGTGTTCCGTGTTCTCGTTCCCACTCTCGTACTAAACGGATTACGTTTAGGGTAATTATGTTTTAATCATCTTTCATTGGCAATTTCGAAAAGTTGGATCAACAACAACTACAACAATGACAAAACCTTAATCCCAAAAGATTGGGGTTGCCCACATATAGTCCTACATGAATTATCTTTCTTCATTCATTTTCAATTTTCTACCCTCTCAACGTGTAAATCTAAATCCTTCATAATCCTTTTCCACGCCAAATCTACAGGTTATTTTCGGTCTTCCTCGCTTAATATGGATTTTTTAAATATATATTCATCGAGATGAGTCTAGCAACAGTCATACTTAAGCGTAACACGCTACCTAATAACTTAGTAAAATTATGGTTGGAGTAAGGTATTGGAAAAGTGCGATGCTCAAAGTCTGATTCATAAAAATGATTAAGTTAGTTTGTGAATATTGTGGTTTTATTTTCCTTTTTATTTTAACACTCCTAGTCCTATTGCGTTTCCTAATTGGGTCTGTTCACCGCAAGTGTCCCGCTCTCCTATTTAGGAAGCTTTTTGTGGTTCACATTTGTTTGAGCACGATAAGATTCCCCAACTTAAATCTCTATCCATTAAACTTATATTTCTAAAAGTTTATACAAAAGTAAAGAGCATGTGTGTTGATATGGATGGAGTAACATTGTGGGTCTTACATATGAGATAATTTTATTTTGTAAGATTTGGCGATTTGTGTTTATTTGTTTTTTTGGGAGCTGTAAGGGCTGGAATGATTTGTAGAACATTGTTCCATGTTTCCTTTTGAAATTTCTGTGTGGGAGGTTTTTGTAGAATGTCTTTTGGGGTTGACATGATTGATTAGCTACTTATCCATTTATTATCTTATGAGGTCTTCTATTTTATTTCTTCTTGTACTACCTTTTCCTTTACCACTGGCGAACTTTTTTCAATCTGTTGATGAAAAATATCGATAGATCAATACAGAGATGTAGAACTGACCGCTGTTATCCTTTTTGGTTGATTAGTATTTTAACTGACCTGTCTTGAATTGTAGGCTGTTGGCTGGATGGGTGAATTTCATGTATTATTGTACAACATTGTATTTTTTGGTGGCTTTTAGTTAGGGAATCGTGTGTCACATAGTTCATGGACGAACATGTAATGGCAATTTTCTGCTATTCTGACCTTTTAGCTATTGGATTGCTTTTGAGTTTACATGTATAATCAGTGATCTGTTTTGTTTACGCACAGGTGACCGTATCAAGTACATTGGGCCGTCGGTGCAAGTTGAAGCGGATAACAGGTCAAAATCTGTTTTCTTTCATGATTCGTGTTGAAAGGAATATTCTATGTTGTTTCATATCATTACTTTTATCATCGTAGAGCTACCTTCAGATATAATCTTGATCATTGCTTCGGCATTAGTACTGTTCTGAAAGGGTGGCACTGTGGTAGGGGCTATTAAGTTTCTGCTTTGGATCTATGCATGCATGGATAGTTGGATTCATATTTCTTTTCTTAATGGGGACTAAGAAAATAATGCTTGTTCTGCAGGTCTTTTCGTTGTATTGTATAGATTTCTCTTTTTGTATCTGTAGAAAGATTTAGTGCTTGTCCTGGTACTTAACTTTTTTGTTTTCAAGTGTTCGATTTTGTATCCTATAGTGCAAAAATACGGCAATGGTCACGGTTGTGGAAATTGACATTGTTTTCGTCAAATAAATATCGCTTGGCATGACCTAAAACACAGTCTCTTTTACACCTTTATGATGTGGGTAATACCAGCTCTATTAATTTGGAAACCTTTACGATACGAATGATACAGTGGCGGAGAGAAAGGGGTGTCACGGTAGTCAAGTGACATTACTAAATTTTGGAAAACAAATAGTAGAAGTATTAAAGTGTAAGTGCGCTGAGTTGGTTGAGTAGTTATCTTTTAACCATTTGGTCTGTGGTTCAAGCCCCAACAAGTACCTTTATTTTTTTCTTTCTCCCTTACTTTATTCACACTACTTTTACTCTACGAAATCCGAAGAAACAATTAACCCATTTTTCCATTCACCTATTTTCATCCTTTCAAGTGACATCACTTATTTTTTTTAAGATCCGCCCCTGGAATGATATGATATGAAGCGATCATGTTTTTGCATTACGGTGTTGCCTGGTTCATCTTTTGGGATCAAAGTTTTCATACTATTATTGTTGATGTCAGTTTTATGTGAAAAAAGGGGGTACCTTTTTTTGTTGAAGAAGAATGCAAGATTACATTTATTTCATATTTTGAGGGTCAGAAGCTAATAGGGTGTCAATTCAAACTCATCCCAAAAATGCATATTGGGCTGGATTTCATATGTTATTGATAGTATGTTGCATGTTTTCTTTTTGCTATCAATAGATACTACATAGCTGCATGTGGTAGCAGAAGAAAAGCACCAATATTGTTTTGGATTGGTAGTAATAATATTGAAAAATATGTAGTAGTGGAGGAAGAGGATGTATATTTTTCCTTTTTCATTTCTTCTGTTGAGAAACCTTTAACAGTATCTACTTCTACCAAGAATATTGCGCTCTGGTAATCATTGATAATGTACAATGCATCTCATGAGATTATCTGGCAAAATTCCAAGATATGGGACAATGAATGCTTGTATTGTTATTTGTAGCAAGTGGTTGGTAAGTTGCCATAATGTGTAGGGATAACCTGAAAATACACGACTTCCTCTTATCTACAATAAAAATTACTTTAGCTACTTAAAAAAGTATTAAGAATTTGTTTGGTCCAGTTGAAGTTGCATTCATAATTAAAAATGATTTTTTATATTGCATTGATGATATCAAATAACTTAAGCTACTTTGATATTGTACATTAGTATTTATATGTTGCAGAGTACATACATATCTGAGCGTGAATAATCTGTGATTTCTGTTATTTTGAATCATTATTGTCCCGCTTTCATCGTTGTATGTGTGTGTTGTTGATGGTGGGGAAAGGTATATATACATTTGCTAGCCTCTACATTTGAGCAATTTTTTTAATGGTTCTTTGGGCATTACATGTTAGGCCTATAATTGAGTATCCTTTTCTAGTGGAACACATATGCTCTTGTTAAGTTGGTAATGTGTTGATTAATTATATGAAATATGAAAATGAAAGTGCTTTGTGCTTGTGCTGCCTCTTTGATAGTCTCTCCATTTGTTTTATCATTGTCTTAAAGATCAATGTTTATGTTTCTGTCTTCAGTTTATAGTGTCTGTAAATATATTGCTTGGCCTGACTATACAGATGTTTTGTAAATATATTGAGGTGGATAACTTCACATTTATGCTTGCAGCTCTGTTTCTAAAACATTAAAACCAAATGAGTAATATTTATTATCTTGCTTTATTGTGTGGTGTGCTCCAACTCATTGTGTTTTGTAAAAGAAAATGGTTGTAAATCTATGTGATTGCGAAATACTAGATTCAGTTCCTATGGTGTAGATTGGTTTTAGTGTTAATTTGTTTTTAAGTCTAAGAATTGAGCTATCATTCTGGAAGTTTCTGGGTTAGATAAGGACAGAAGTGGTTGCTTGTTAAATGGGTAAGTCAAGGTCAATTTATGGTCTCAAGTAATTTGATGATTTGAGGCTTAATCAGAGTAGAAGTGTGCATCCAAAGATGAATTGTTGTGATCTAGAGAAGATAGCAAGATTTAAAGCTGTTCTGTAAGGCTTGTACATGGAGGACATATAAGCAGCTTAAGGGTGTGGACCATGTTGTTTTTAGAGAGCAAGATACTATCGTTGAGTATATTTCCTTATAATTTGGACTTTGGGGTTCGGAGCACACTAATAGAGTGAGGTTATCCGTTATCTTTTGTATGAAGTCAAATAAGTTTCTACCTTGATGGTGTTAATGGAGGCATTCTACCAAGTTTGTTGGGATGTCATTTAGTATAGCCTTTTTAAGTATATCTAGACCTTCTTGTCATTGTGACTTTGACTTTATCCCTAGACTAGGAGTTTATCTCTTTTAGCTTCAATACCAGAATTAGAGTAGGTTAAGCCAATTGAAGTCAGGCTGTCAGGGATTATTGATAATATGAATTAGGCTAAAGGTATAGCTAATTTTTTTGCCGATAGACCAAGTTGGTTCTTCCCAGCACAATGGCTTTGATCCATAGTGTTTTTCATAGACTTACAAATCACGGCTGTTGTGATTTTGGTTTTTATAATGTTTTTGATACTTAAGAGATGGGAGGGAGCCGTTTTGTTAATTTTCCTTTAAGTTGGAGGCTGGGAACGCGTATGTTAGGGTGTCTGTGAGTTTCCCAAGTGATACTGGAGAGGTTTGGGCAGAGGTGGGGATGTTTGGAGGTGTTTAATTTTTAAGCTAATTGATGGCCGCCTTTCCAGATTACTTGTGGCTATCTGTGTTATTGGAAAGGGATATCTAATGACAGAGGTGCTTGGGGGCTTGAAAATGAATTCCCTTTTCGAGCTGGTTTAGGGGCTCAAATTTCACTTTGCCAGTGCTTATATCCTTTTTTCATTAGCTGCAATCATCTCAGATCAACAGAGGAGTTGGAAAGCAATCCATCTTCTATTGATTTTGAATTCCCCTGTTGCTTTTTTTGACTCCACTAAATAGTACAAATATAGAAGAAATAGCTTACTGCCTAGTGCATGGCTGATGTTTAGCATGCAACGCATTGTCCTGGTCTTAATGTGATTGTGTGTATTTTGGTGCTTGATGTATTGAATCTTGAGTACATGGTAGATTTGAGTAGGAATTCAGGTTTTGTTGATGGTTTGGTTGTCTGTAAGGAGCGGTAGGTTCGAGAAGAGGATTTAAATTTTACTGATAGTGTCTTAACTCTCACCTATGTTTTCTGTTACGTCCTGTTGATTCAAGACTACTATATTTCTTTTTTTTTTTTGAGTTATTGAATCGTAAGATTTACTTTTGTGTCAGCAAGGTTTGTGTTGACCTGATTGTTTTGGATTTTTTTTCTGCTTAAGATTTTTGCTATACATAGTTTACTCCATCTTACCTTGGCTTCCGCTTGGTAATTGAAGTGTTACCTAATTCGTATGTTTGCCTTTTAAATCTGCAATGCTCTTAAAAAGGGCAAATAATGAACCAAAATCGATTCACTTGTTGCAGTTCAAAATACGTAGGGGTTTTGGCATCTTTCCCAGCTTGTGTTACTACATCATTGGCATGGATTTGTTTGACTGAAATAGTTGTTTTGCCTGCACTTGCATAAAAGTGGACCTTTGGTCTTTGATGTTTCCACACTTTCAGTTCCATTAATAAAGTTTCTTATTTGAAAAAAACAATAAAAAGGTCCTGATTTGAACATGTATGTGTCACATCCCTTTCTCACTTTAGCGATAATTCTTTAAGGATTATTATGCCCTCGTCTTGAATGGCATCCTATGGTGATCCATATTTAAACATGAATGTCGAAGGCATGGTATTTGCACTGTGCTTAACCTGGATTGTAAGAGTAATAGACTGTGCACTTACATAGCTCCTATGAATGGTTTTTCTCATTCTAATTAGAATATCAAATGCTTGTGGATGTTTCTGTACCACTGGCATCAGTCAATGAAGTGTAAGAGGTGCATGGCTAACTCAAAGATATATTGCTGCTTTACATTAGAAATTTCACTTCTATTAAGACTGAAGAGATGTTTAAAAAGATAAGATGTGTTATTTCTGTAGTATGCCTATTGGACTTAGGATTCCATGTCCTTGAGTTCAGGTTTTACTAGCATAATTGCGCTTGATATGTTTAATTGGACTGTAGGCTTTGGGTACTTTGTTTCTTTGTGCATGACTTTATTATAGTCTGATGTTCTCATGCCATCTAATAGCTTCATGACCACAGAGCAATCGTTTGCTAATTTTTAGTTGTTCCAGTTGGTAGTGCCTTGCAATCATGTTGCTCGTTAAACCATGTTAGCATGTTCTATTTGTTTTTTTTCTTTTTTATGTATTTTATTTACCTTTGTGCGAGTGGTGGAGGGGGAGAGGGTTGGGCTTTACTAGTTTGTTTGTGTTTAGAGCATTTCTATAAAAACAAATCTATTATTGTAACTGAATTGGACATTTTATACAGAGAGATACCAACTGGGCAGCGTGGTGAAGTTTATGAGGTTGAGAAAGGACGTGTAGCTGTCATTTTAGACAAGGGGGAAAAGGATGATAGTACAGAGCAAGATGCAAAACCTCCCATATACTGGATTCAAGGTACGCTGATCCTTAATCCTCCGCTTCAGTATAATTGTGTAGTCCATTGCTTGTAGAAGAATCATCCTAACTTCCAATAAAAATGCTGAGAAAGAAGATTATGTTGTTTCTGTGGACTTTCATATTTTAAACAGAAAAATTTCAGGAACAGACGGACTTTGCATGTACTCTGATTTGGTTCTTTCTGGAACTCTTCGTTGGACTCAAGCCTTTTGATTGTTATTTTGATTATTTTTTGAAACTTGGAATCAGAATCTGGATGGACTCTAGTAACAACAATTCACTTTTTTAATGCTGGACTTCTTTGGAGGAATATATGGCTCTCTGTGTTAAATTCTAAAATAGATTATCTTATGTTATTCTTCTATCGGGTGAAGAATCAATCCGCAGAAGAATAGTATAGAGGAGAATTGGCTCGTTGCTGTAAAGTTTGCTATGTTCAATATTATTAGTGTCAAAAAAAATGTAGAATTACACTCCGTGGTGTATAGAGTTTTATGGAAAGTCACTGTATCTGATCAGATTTTTTGAAAAAAGGTGCTGAAGTTGTGTAGTAGAGAGAGAGAGAGGGAGGGAGGGAAGAGTGAGGGAGGGAGCATGCTCGTGTATATCTCAACCTTTGACAAGTCTTTCGCAAATTGGTGGCTTTTGGTTTCATGCTTTATTAGAGGTCCTCTGATTGTTGTTACTTAAAAGAGTTGTTCCCTAAAAGAGATGTTATATTATGTTTGACAATTTATTGTGGTAGTCAGGTACCATATTTTGGGGTCGTATCTTGTGTATGAACCATGAGAGAATGGTGTGCCACTAGGTCCAAGTGTGTGTTTTCCAACAAGAATGTCAAAACCTAAATTCCAACATGTGGGGTCGGCTATATGAACCAAATCAACTCAACATAAGAAATCATTTGTAACAAAGATTATGATTTGTTTGTCGTACTTGATGGTAATCTACAAGTAAGAAAATTAAATGCAATGGTTATCCACGTAATTCTCCTCCTCCATCTTTTTTTTATGCCTTTGATACTACAATTTACATATTTTTTTTTCTATTCTGATTTGTTGGCCTCTCCAATAACTCCTTGTCTTCTACACGACAAAAATGTTAATTTTAAGTTTTTTTATAACATCTACTAACTCTTAAGTACTTTCATGAAAGAGTTCTAACATTCCAACATGTTAATCTTAGGTTGGATCCAATTATTTCCCTTAGTCTTTTATATCTAAAACCTAATAATTTTTGGTCATTTGATACCACATTCGGGAGATGTAGCGCATTGTTTGTGAGTGCCAATTCAGCAACCCTTGCGACCACTACACCTGACCTGAGTCTAGGAGATTAAGTGTTAAACCCTTGCTCATTTGACACGATATTTGAGCAATGTAGTACCCTGCTGTTGTTTGACGACCTAGAAATCCTTGCATACTTATCACTACATCCGAGCTAGTATAACGCGTCGCTGAGTAGGGTACATTCCTACATTAGTTTGAATTCGGCTCATGGCATTTGATGTGATGATATTTTACGCTAGTTGTGACTAAAACCCTGCCTTGGCATGAGCCACTTGACATTAGGGTAATGGCAATGTTTCATGCTCCTGTTGTATACTTGTATCATATTTACATTACGATTGTTGTCTCTTTTCTTTCTCTTATGCCTTTTTCTTTTCTCTTGTATACATGGGAATATGATATTATTATTTTAGTAACTCGTTTTTTAAAAAATTGTTGATTGCACAGTGTATCTCTGATCTTAAATATTTATACTCCCTTTTGCTTTTCGTGTAGTAAAGGATATTGAGTGTGATCATGATGCTCAGGCTGAGGACTGTTACATTGCCGTGGAAGCTTTGTGTAAAGTATGTTATGGTTTTTGGACTAGGATCTATTTTCGTATGATAAAATATGTTCTTGAAAATGTTTTATGACATTACTTTCTGAGGTTCTTAATCTGTAGCATGGCCCTTCATTTAGTCTGATTTTCCTTAATGTCTTTCCAGGTTTTACAGTCACAGCAACCTCTCATTGTGTACTTTCCAGATTCCTCATTGTGGTTATCACGTGCAGCTCCAAAATCCAACCGTGCAGAGTTTGTTAGCAAGGTTGGAGAAATGTTTGACCAATTATCAGGTCCATTGGTCTTAATTTCTGGGCAAAACAAAGTTGAAACTGGTTCAAAGGAGAAGGAGAGTTTTGTAAGTCTCTTATCCACTGGTTCAATATTGATATTGGCATGTATGTATTGTTGGATTTAGTCATAAGAACGAGAACCTTCGGTTTATAATCAACTGATATGTCTACAAGTGTTTGTGAGATCTGTGATGAAATTGAGCCTATGGCAAGTAATGGGACTTGCCCCACATTCGTTCGTTGTGTAGTTAAACTAATGAGGGGTTGATAGATCAATGGGTCCCCCCCCCCCAAGTCTTCTGGTTACTGTTTGATATATAGCAATGGCATCAGATGTAGGGGGCCAACCCAGATGCTGACGTACAAAATGGTGGTCTGGGTTAAACCACCTGCGACCCAAGTGGCTGTGCCCAACAAGGACAGTGGGATTCATGGGGTGTTGATTGCAATAGATTTGAGCTCATGGCATTTTATGGGACTTGTCAATGTTGGTTGTGAGACAAACTAATTTGATGTTTAAAGATCAAATAGACTCTCTCACCTAATAGGTTAGTCTTTTTGGATGAACTTTCCCATTTCATCTATAACAATCTCACATGTGAAGCAATGTTGTCCTAATGTATGGTATATTCATCATTTTATATAACATAATGATGACAAGCTACTCTGAATTCCACCAATGATCTTAATTCCATAAGAGATGGTTGTGTAAAGTAAACTATGTTGAAGCCGGATTGTACTATTTCCTTCATTTTATGTGAGTTCAAAACATGGCCAGCTTGACATTAGTGTTCTTGTGAGCTAGGACCTATGTTTATGATTAGAATCAAGCCTTAACATAGATTCTGAAAGTGGTACAGTTAGGAATATCTATTGTAATTACTCCGTGTATGTGGGGGTGAGAGTAACATATTGAGTTATGGTTAGATTTAGAGTTGGAGCGGGAACATTTCAAGACTGTACTTCCATAATCTTGCTTGGACGCTAAAATTATCTTTTATTGTGTCCTCAAGCTGTTATTAATCAGATCACAGAGCTGTTGGAAATGTGAAATTTTTTTTATCCTGGAGGATGCTGGATGATTTTCTAGGTTGCTTGCTTGTGAGTTGTTCTTTGGATGGCTTGAAAATGAACTCCTCTTTTGAGCTGAGTTTGGGGGCTCAAATTTCACTCTGAAAGTGCTTATATCCTTTTTCTTTAGCTGCAATCTTCTCAGATCAACAGACGAGTTTGGCAGTTATACATCCTCTATTGATTTTGAAATCCTTTGTTGCTTTTTGACTCTACTAGATAGTATAAATGTAGAAACAATAGCTTACTGCCTAGTGCATGGCATTCAAACGAGTTGTCCGGGTCCTGGGGTTAGGGCCTTAATGGCTTGCTGCTGAAATAGTGAGTTACATAACACGGGTGGGACATGAGCCGTTCAAACATCTACCTAATTGGGTACCCTGGTTTTCGGATGCTGGGTGCCAGGTGCCAGGTGCCTGATTATGAGCACCCCTAATTGTATGACTATGTTAGTGTCTCCACTAATAAAAGATAATACAATGATGTCTATCAATATAGGAAAAATGTCCAGAAATCTTTCATTGATTTCTTTACGATAATCTCAACTTTTGATTAACTATAATTAATCCCAACTTAATGTCACCTACCCAAAAATGTTGTTGCCCAAGAGATCATTGGTTTTTGTAGGTTAATTACCACAAAAAATAAAAAATATTCAAATTTAAAAGGTAAAGAAAAACAATTCAAAAAAAATGATCTGTTTTTTATATATATATATTTGGAATTTCGTTCTAGTTTGATTTTATTTTTTCTTCTTTTTTTTTCAAAATGACTAGTGAAACAAAGTCATAGGTTACGAACTTACATGGGCGCACTCTTAGCAAACAACACTTAATGTTGGGTTTGTTGTTTGAAAATTAGTGAAAGGTTTGATTATTCTGGACAAATGTTTCATCCGTTTATGTTTGATTGTTTGTATAAACTTGTGATGACTTCAATTGATAGGATCTATTGCTTAAGTTATTGTATGAATGTGCTGAAGTTCCACTTTGACTTATTAGAATCTTTAATCCCCAACAGATCTTTTGTAGTATACATGTGGAATTTATCATTGCTTACTAAAATGATCTATCTTTGTTATTTGACAGAAAATGGTACTCCCAAATTTTGGACGCCTTGCCAAGCTGGTAATACTTCACAATCTATTTTCATGGTTAATAATACCACATTATAGTAGAGTCAGAACTGTATACATATAGTACATTTAAAGTTAAAAATACCACAGTATAGTAAAATTAGAATTGTAGGCTTATTTTAAAATTATTCATTTGTTTCATGCTCCTTATTATTTGTTTAATAAATTACCTAGAAGCGTTTTATGAATGTATGTTTCAATGTTTCTGGATTGCTGCTGTTAATAATGTAGAATTATTATCCTTTTTAATCATTGATGGTTTCTCCTTTAACTGCTCATTTTTTTTCTTTCTTTTGTTTGCCAGCCTCTTACATTAAGAAGACTGACAGAAGGTTTTAAAGCAACTAAGAGATCTGACGAAACAGATTTAAATAAGCTTTTTACTAATGTAGTGTGCATACATCCTCCAAAGGTAAGTTCATTAGGCTGTATATGGAAATGTTTTGCATTGTGGCCAGAATGTTGTGTCTTCGTTTCCTTCTTTATAATTTTCAAAGTTTTCCTTTAAATATTTGCAATCCTTTGCTGTGCGATAAATAAAAAATGTGTAGAACTTGAATGAATGGATTACGATAGTGTCTTTTCTTTAGTCATGAAGGCTCTCATTGTATAAGTCATTTTTGGTAGTTATTTCTGCAATGAATTGTCTTTTATCCCCCTGTCTACTCTCAAACATAAGCAAAGTTTAGTTCTGGCTAAATTTAATTAGATTAGATATTAGATGCAAAGCTTGCCAAATTTTAATTTATGATTCAAATCCAAAAGTTTTGGTGTACACTTTTCAACATATGTTCGTGTTCTTTTTTTATGCAAAAATTAAATGCTATAAATAGATTGTAGTGACAAGTATTTATGGCATGTGCTCTACATTCTCTTGTAAGTGGATTTTGATTGTATAAATATATAATGGTTTATAACGAATGTTATGGTGTGATCTAAAAAACAAATGCTATATTGTGTGCAATGTAGGGTTGAACATTGTTTAAAAACATCTTTATGTAAAATTGGAACTGAGTGGCCTTAATTAAATTCCATACCTTGGCGTTGTTCATATCATCTTTTGCCGTTATCTCAGTCCTCTACCTCTAGAATTTATTTTGAAGAAACATAGGAATTTTTTTCCGCATTTATCTGTTCACAAGCTTAAATTCTTCATTGCTTGTATCGTAAAGGTCTTGAAGATTTGTTTTCTATTGTTTTGAATCTCTTCACTCCACTGTTGCTATCAGGAGGAAGAGCAACTTGTTACTTTCAATAAACAGCTTGAAGAAGATCGTAGAATAGTAATCTCACGCAGCAATCTGAATGAACTTCACAAGGTATAGGAAAACTTGTGTAACTTATGTTTTTTGATATTAAAATAGCGTCTCAGGCTCTCAGAAAATCAGGTGTAAGGCTGCATTTTGTGGACCTGTTGGCCTGACGTACTCTAGTCATTGTTGTTTTGAGCTAGTAGTTAACTCTATATGTTTGCATATTCCTTCTTCAACTGCGCTTTGATATAAGTTTATGTGTAACACCATTAAGAGGAGAGAAATTTTGCAGAGCTTAATCTCAAGCTGATACTGGCATTAGTTTAAGCTCTGAGCTGCAGAACATTATTGTCAATGGACTTCTCGCATATATGCATCTAAAGTGACCAAGCTGTTCAAGTTTTTTTTCCTCATTTTCATCGTGTACTGCAGGTCCTTGAAGAGCATGAACTGGCTTGTTTAGAGTTACTGCAGGTTGACACAGATGGTGTGGTCCTGACAAAACAAAGTAAGAACGCACAAGTATTTAGTATTGGTATATTAGTGCTGGTCTCTGCATCCTGAGTTTTCCTTGCTCACTTAGGCTACAAATTGTCTAAAATAATTGCACGATAAAAAAGCTATGGCTTTCTCTTATGACTTTGCAAAACATTCTTCTTCAAATTACCAGGATTTTTAGAGAGGAAGAGAGATCATATGTATAAATCTAGTACTTGGTACAGGGGTGGTCTTTTTAGAGCATCATATATCTTGTTCATTTTTGCTTCCACAAGATTGATTTGATTGTGCTTTTTAGCCTTCCCTATGGCCCACATCAGAAGTTCCCTAATCTTTGTCTTTTTTTTTTTTTTTTTTTTTTTTTTTTTTTTTTTTCCCTAAAAACATGCATTCATGCAGAGTACATACACACATTTCTAAACAAATAACGAGTCACACATGCAAGAAAAATACCTGTTTTAAAGATTTCTCTATCTTTTCTATTCCGACTGTCCAGTAATGTGTTGTTATTTTATTTTGAACTCTGTTGCTTTTTGACCAATTGCTTCCTCTACTTAATGTAACAGAGGCTGAAAAAGTTGTTGGTTGGGCCAAAAATCATTACTTGGCTTCATGTGTTCTTCCCTCTATTAGAGGGGATAGACTCAACCTACCTTATGATAGGTATGTATTATGTAAGGTGTCGTTTATGCATATTAGTTGATCATTCTGATATGGTCACTTCAAGTGCTTTTGTCTAACTTTCCTTTTTCTTGTCTTTATTATTCGGTAAGCCTGGAGGTTGCAATTTCGAGGTTAAAGGAGCAGGAAACGTTAACAAAAAAGCCTTCACAAAAGTTGAAGGTATGTTTTTGTCTTATGTGTTTTTAACAATTCTCCCTGTTTTCTTTGATGTGTATCTTCTTATATGTTAATTTTATAATCTGACAGAATCTTGCAAAGGATGAGTACGAGAATAACTTTGTTTCCGCTGTAGTTCCTTCTGGAGAAATCGGTGTCCGGTTTGACGATGTTGGTGCTCTTGAAGATGTGAAGAAGACATTAAATGAACTGGTTATTCTTCCAATGAGAAGGCCAGAGCTTTTCTCTCATGGCAATTTGCTTCGGGTACTAGTTTTTGACGGATAGGCATTGATCTTATTTAATGATTAAATGTGTTATATATTTGTTGATACACTTAAGTTGTTATCAGCCTTGCAAAGGGATTTTGCTTTTTGGGCCCCCTGGAACTGGAAAAACTCTTCTTGCCAAAGCGCTTGCAACTGAGGCAGGAGCGAATTTTATTAGCATTACTGGTTCGAATCTGACTTCAAAGGTATGAACAGCTCATTCATGAGAACTAGAATATTGTATGCTTGAGTTTTACCTGCTTCATATTCATGTTACCTTGAGTAATTTTCTTGATCTGCATGTTTTCAGCCTCTATCTTTTTCTTTATCTTGCTCGTCAGTTTTATTCTACTTCGTTCTTCCCTCTCCCAGTATAAGGTTATGTTTCCTCTGATATGAAAAGATACATAAAAATTAGAATGCAATAAGAGGAGGCATTCCCAAAACGGCCACAAACTAAGGATAAGGAGCATAAATCAAACCTTAAATAAAAAAATTATTATACAAACCACCACATCATGCTGGTGGGTGATTTGAAAATTTTGAGCTCCCTATATAAATTATAAACTTTCAAGTCTTCTCTTACAGGATAATTAAGGTTCCACCCACCTTGTCAAGAAGGTTGTTTGCTCTATCATTAATGATCAAACTCATTACTACCAACTTGCAGGAGTTGGTCTGTTGAGTTATATACTGGGGATGGTCGCTCTAGTCAATTGCTGATCACCATTGGCCTCATCACTATCCTCATTGTCTATATCATCTCTTTTGATTATAGGCTCATCACTATTTTGTGGTCAATTGCATCATTGAAAGCACCTCAGAACCCTAGAGTATCTAGCTATGAATGTGAGGAATATTCAGGTAGTTAGTTAATTACTAAAATCACCCGCTAATTGAAAGCTGAATGTGATTGGAAATCTTTATAAAACACTTGCCAACGTCTTGGTCTCTACCTCGAGCTAGGTGTTCCACAAAAGTGCCACAAAACATGGCCTCTTGACTCCCTGATCTTATTGTTTGTCACTACAACGGAGGCTACCTACTTAAAATCGACCAGGAGGTTGGATTGTATGGGTAGGTCGTAGGATCATATCGTTGGATCAAACGATCCTACAAATTGACTTAAATATGCATCTTTCCATCATCTTTTCTTTTAAGATCTTTTCAAGACCCATTTGAAGCACATATTTGACACAAATTTGTGTACCGTGGATTATCTTGGTAGGTGGCAGTGGCGCAGTGCCCTTAAATATGGACATGCAAGTCCTTCTTTGCATGCTCATGAAAAAGCAGGGACGAAAGGGGTGGTTTTAGGCATTTTATACTAGGCCTGTGCTGTGAGTGGCTACCGTTTACCTTATAGCATACATATATATCGCTTGATAGAGTGCTTGCTATGGACACTTTGATGTATAAAAATTCATGAACTGCATGCTGGAAGCTTGGAAACTAAAAATATAATTGATATTAGGTCGTGCTTTTTAGGGGAAATTTTATTTTCATTTTCATAAGTATTTCATCTCATCCTTGATGTTGTGCTTTCTAGAAAAGTATGCACGGTGTCTTTGCTTGTGCGGTTTGAGAGTGTTTGCTTTTGTTTAACTCATATCCAAATTGGAAGTAATTTTTCATTTTCTGTTTATAGTGCTGATTCTGTTTGCATATTTATTTTTTCTTCTTTTATGGCAGTGGTTTGGAGATGCTGAAAAGCTGACAAAGGCTCTTTTTTCTTTTGCTAGTAAACTGGCACCAGTCATTATATTTGTTGATGAGGTAAAATGTTAAGTTCTTGATGATTTTCAGTGCTCCGTATGACTCTACTCTTAAATAAACAGAGTGTTAATATCTTTTGAGGATAATTGTGGGCCAAACTGGAAGTCTAGTTTTTAAAGTTCCTTGACAAAAGCTTATTTTCTCTTCCATCGTCTCAGAATCATTATGGCTGTGTATTAGCTGTTTGAAATGTAGGTTATGGTGGTGAGAGTTTTGAATGACTGAAAATGTTACAGGGACAAATTACTTAAGGGTGTTGCTTTCTGCTTGCAGTTGGCTTTGGGACCTGTGTTCTGTGTAATTATGAGGCCTCTTTTGCTTGGTTGTAGGTTGACAGTTTGCTTGGTGCTCGTGGTGGTGCCGTGGAACATGAGGCAACTAGAAGAATGCGTAATGAATTTATGGCAGCCTGGGATGGGTTAAGGACAAAGGATAGCCAAAGAATCTTAATCCTTGGTGCAACAAATCGCCCATTTGACCTGGATGATGCTGTTATTCGTCGTCTGCCAAGACGGTAAGATCATTATTATGCTCATAAGTCTGACTTGGCTGCTTTCTTGGCTTACAAAATCGACGCCCTTAATTTTTTTAACATCTCTATGCTTGAGGCTGCAAGGTCATTTTTTGCTGTGGGATTTGCATGTGACTTAATCTTGTTTCCCTGGAGGTTGAAAAGCATGTCGTTTTGCAATGCTGATATGAAAGATCAAATTGTGTCCAATGTCTATTCAATGTGTATCATATATATTACTCCCTCCTATTGACCTTTATTTTTCCATTTACTTTTTTGATACTATACATCAATCACTCTTAATTGTATTATCATAAATCTATAATTTATTATATAGTCAAGTAAGATCTTGTTTGATTTGTTTCAAAGTAAATTTTATTATATCAACTTTTTATAATTTTCAATCATACACAATTAGAGATACGTAGGACTAAAATAGTGCATTGGATACAACGTTAAAAGTAAATGAGACAATCATAGTGAATAAGAGGGAGTAATTATTATAGAAACTTTATGTTAATCTAGGACTCTCGAATTATTAGATATTTTCTCTTTTATATCCTAACCTGTGTTGTTTTCATGTATGTAATTTGTTATTTGAGTGCCAGCAGTTTATTGATCCTTCGCAAACAACAAAGTTTGGGGAAAGGTTTAGAAGAAAATTCCCAATACTAACACAATTGAAGAAAATAGGAAAATTTGCCCAGAGTAATCCCCACTCCCACCTTTAACCATTTTCTAAAATAAGGCCATGTATTGATTTATCCTTAATAACGAACTTTGGGTGTGTCTGCTCATAAATAACCTATAAACTTAGGTAATTTACCTTCTAAAAAAGGAAGATTTAAAGAAAACTGGAAAAAAACGAAAAAAAAAGTTGAAATAAAACCCGCCTTTGTGGATTTGACCATTAATTTTCCCTAATGATCAAGTGTATACCGGAGGGCGGTGTTTATTGGTGGCCAAGTGCCTTCTTAGTATGCTGAGGAGGTGATGTGGGAGACAATGTAGACACTTGTGGTAATGCCGCGAAGCAGTGTGTTGGCTAAGTAGCTGATAACTATAAGTATTAGAACACAGTATTGAAGAAGTCAAAGGCTTAACATCAATACGTCAGTGGTTATGTGGGAGACAATATTAGACATTGAGCATTGTAGTTAGTAAGTTTTAGAACACAGTGATAGACCTTTAGTTGGACAATGCCTTCACATGTGGGAAGAGCTTAGAAGAATGGTGAAAGACTGGTGTGCTAAGTTTCACATTGCTAAAGAGCTTATAAACAAGATGATTGGACTACAGCTCAGGTTAAGCTATCATCCTGCTTTTCACAAAAGAACAAGAAACTAAAGATGGCAAATAATAAACCACATGAAAGAAAATCAAAGTAACATTTGAGCTTAAATGTGAATGATTACAAGAGTAACATAAGTAGTGTACAAAATCTAGTTTTTCACCATAATTGAAGCAGAAAAACTCTTGAATCAAAAGAGGAAACAAACATATAGACAAATTATATTGGAAAATTTGGTGCAATATTCAATAGTGAACATTTTTGTACATAATGACCAAAAAGAAAGTTGCAAACTAGAATCAATAATACATACATAAAATGATGAAATGCAATAAGAAGAATGCAAACACATACTTCATGTTGACCACATTATTAGATGAAACCATGATAATAGATTATTAAATTATCAATAATAATAATAATAATAATAATAATAATAATAACAATAATTGAATATTGATCTAGCAGTTTATTTGGTTTCTTTGGAATTGTCAGTTTTATACATCTGCTTCTGTGTTAGCCATTTGATGGCGTTGGGGTAATTGAATGGTGATTTTTTTGTAAAGATTTGTTAGCTTAGAAGGATGCTACGGAGAGTATTCTATTCAATTTGGTCACTATAGGATCATGATATTATGACTTCTGTACAGGATATATGTAGACTTGCCAGATGTAGAAAATCGAATGAAAATTTTGAAAATATTTCTTGCTCAAGAGAACCTTGAGCCAAATTTTCGATTTGATGAGCTAGCAAATGTGACAGAAGGATATTCTGGAAGTGATTTGAAGGTATGTTAACTTTGCTTGATATCATGTTCTGAGACTGCCATCATCCTACATATTGTGAGCCTCTAATGAAATCCTCCTCTGTTCCATAGAACCTTTGCATTGCTGCAGCTTATAGACCTGTCCAGGAACTTTTGGAAGAAGAGAATAAGGTATTGTCAATTACTGATTTTTAATGGCAATAACGTAACTTAGGGGCGTTTGTGTGTGTTTGGATATGGGGTATGCATTAAGAAGTAAAGCTTCTTTTTACTTATTATGTTACTGAGCTTTATTCCAGGGCCCAGGTATGAAGTAGTTATCTTGGTCTGTAATTTAATCTTACAAATATTCCTGGAGATTGCCAGTCTTGGATGCTTGTGCTTCCATGAACTAAGAGCCAGCTCATTGGTTAACTACATTAGGTGGTTGATTGTGTTTTCTGCCTATTTGGCATCATAATATAACTATTATGGGAAGCTATATATGCCCGTTTAACGTGAAACGTAGTGCAAAAATGCGGTATGGAACACGTTGATATGGTAACTTGGGTGATGTGGTGTCATACTGCCATAAATCGACAAAAACCCTGAAATATTTCTGGAAGCGGACTGAACTGAAACCCAGATTTTTTGTGTTATGGTGAAAATCTTTATTTTATTTTTATCAACTGAACTTTTTGGTCTTTTATCGAGTGTTTTCTGAACTTAGCTAAGTTCTAAATTGGACCAGGGTAGCTCTTCTCTGTATTTAATGGCTTATAGCTGGACTTATTTTCCTTCTCTGAACTTCTTTGCCACTTTGAAATTACATGAGCTGATGAGCAATACTTTCCTGAAACCTTGTTTTTGTTTGAAAAGCACAATGCCTAATCGTTTTAATAATTTTTGCTTTAGTCAAATTGCAATTGTCAAAAATTATAAGAATAAATCAAATGTCTTGTTTTTTTTTTTTGGGATTATGAACTCATTATCAATCAGCAATGGGTGTCAGGTTGTGATCTATGTTATACCTTGGCTATCTAGAGCGGAATTGCAAGAATCAAATGCAGCAAATGAAACAGAAAGTAATAAGATTAGTAGAAAGAAAAGAGAGAATAGAGAGAATAGAATGCTTGTCTTATGTAATTAGGGCAGTGTATCCCCTAAGTTCTTAGAGTGACCCAGTAACTCCCATTGTGTATTATTACACTCAGATTGTACTACAAGCATAAAAATGATCTATTCACTATTACAGCATATATAGTAGTGTACTTCTTCTAGGAGCCTCCATACAGCTTAGCACCAAAAACAGAAAGATTGCCATACCGAATTTGCCATACTCCTTACTGCTTCGTTCCTCTTCTAGAATACACATGTATAATGTTGAGTTTGTGTGGGCCGTGATCCATCACAATCTACAAAACCTTAGTTATATTGTGATTTTGTTTTCGAATTGGATGACAGCTTGTTTTCAATCTCTGTATCGACTTCTTGACTGTTTATAATTTTTTCTTTGAAAAAAAGCAAAACAAAAACAGAGGGACCTTGTGTGGCTTTCTTAGGGTTTGCTTGTTCTCATATGTGCTCATTTATATACCTTTTTTATGTGTTTGTTTGCTTGTCCTGACAGGCTGGTAAGAATGATACATCATCTATACTACGACCACTTGGTTTGGATGATTTTGTTCAGTCGAAGTCTAAGGTATGTTTACCTCTGCTTTTCAGCGTTGTGGGAAAGGGCTTTTTGGTTTCTTCGAGTCGGATTTTAAACATTGTTTTGCTTTGTGGAATGCCGCATATATGGGGGAATTCTTGTTGGTGTCCTATTCTGTACTTGTGGATGGAGTGCTATTTAGCTTTATAAACATAATCTGTTGATGTATTGGCGTAATTTTGGTGGCGTTAAACGATTTTCTTGAACCTTTTGATGGATTTGTACGCGTAACATAACTGTCGACTGTCATTGGAATCGGGTAAAATTCCTATCCGAATTTGTCATCACATGCCATCTATGATTTTTCAGGTAGGACCTTCAGTTGCCTATGATGCAGCCAGCATGAATGAGCTTCGAAAGTGGAATGAACAGTATGGGGAAGGTGGAAGCCGGAAAAAGTCACCATTTGGTTTCTAATAAAGCTTTAAAACAATTGCAGTGGAATGAACAGTATAGATCAGGTGGAAGCCCTTGTTGACCTTTTTGGAGACGAATTTACAGCAGCCCTGTGATTTTGAAAATTGATTAACATGCATCAATCTCGTAGATGTGAAAGGGCAGAGAAGGATTTCAAGAATACGTTGTGCAAAAGATGACCAGGATTTCTGTGCCCTCTAAACAAGACAAGCCTGAGCGTTTCTCCTCGTCTGGAGAGCATGCTATTTGATTTACGGGCAAAACGTTTGACATAAGCCTTGTAACTTAGAAATAGGTTTAATTAAAATTTCAGTTCAGTTTTACAGAAAAGGAGAAAAAAAGGAACGTCTATTGTTAAGGGGTTGAGATTTAAAAGGCGGTTTACTCGTGTGTTGAGGGCAGGAGGTGTCTTGAAGGGATGTTGCACACAGGCATTACTCTATGTATATCTTATAAGTCTTGATGCTTGTAATATTTTTTGATCCTTTATAATGTGTATTCTTCTTGAAACAATACTTGTGTTATGTAACGGAAACATGGAAATATCTTCATGATGTGTAGCTGGTAGGTGTATCCTTCGTTAGCCCATAATTGGATGAAAATTAGTGAGAATAGGGTCGGTTTTGAGTGATAGATTGTTAGTTCATTGCTACGTGTGTTATCTGTGGCAACTATATATTAGCATTTTTTTAAGAGTATGAAAAATATAAATAAATAAATTCTACAAAATTATATCAATATCTATTTTAAATTATGTTAAATATAGTTGTATGTATTGGTTATAGTTCCGATGAATATACTGGGTACGATGATGATGTGCGTAAGTACTTAGTAATATCCTATTATTTTATGCTAACCCAGAAGTCATATTTGTTCTAAAAAATTCAATAGGCCGTCCGTGTTCATGTTGGACATGGAAAAAGGCATGCAAGATCTATGGCTTGGGCATGTACAATTCCTTCATTGTCTTGTGTTCTATACTTGTATTGAAAGTGTAGTGATCTTCGTCCTTTTTGATCAATTTGCCGTGTTGTCACAATTTATAATTAATAGCTCCAATTATAAATCCATAGATGATAATTTAATCCCTTATGGTCACTTGAGGTTAGGTCCAAGGAGAGGGGGTCAGGGTAATGTAAGCAGGATCTAAAACTAAGAGTGGGGATTTGGAACACAGGTACCTTAGAAGCCAAGTCTTTGGAGATGGCCAATTAGCTTTCTAAATATAGGATTCATGTAGCATGTGTTCAAGAGACTAGGTGGAAGGGACAAAAAACAAAAGGTATAAAGGGATATAAGTCGTGGTATGCAGGTTTAGACGGCAGACGTAACGGGTTTGGCATCCTAGTACCTAATGATATCCTAAAGTAATTGGTTGAAGTAAGGAGGTGTAATGACAGGATTATGCTAGTTAGGATAGTGGTGGGGGAAGAGATCATATCCATTGTCAATACATACGGGCCCCAAGTTGGGCTCGATGAGCAGGTAAAGTGCGAGTTCTGGGATAACCTATGATAGCTCATGAGAACTATCTCGGAAGATGAGAAAGTTTTCATAGGAGGAGACTTTAACGGATATGTAAGCAGAGATTCAGGCTACTATAACTTGGTACATGGAGGGTTTGGTTTGGGGGCAAAGAATGAGAGTGGGGAGAATTCGCTGGAGTTTGCGCTAACAAAAAAATTGGTTATAGCAAATTCGATCTTTACAAAAGAAAGATGAGCATTTGATCACATATAAAAACGGCGGGCACGCAACCCAATTTGACTATTTCTTAATGTGCAAGGGAGATCGGGCCTCATGCTTGCATTGTAAGGTGGTGTTGGGTACAAAGACGCCCACCCAACACAGGCTTTTAGTACTGGTTTTCAGGATGAGGAAGAAAATCGTAGAGAAAAAGGTCGAGTCCAGGGGAAAGATCATGTGGGGGAGACTCAAAGGGAATATGGTCACAACCCTGTCAAGCAAGATAAGTTTATTGGGCTTCCCAAGCCAGTTAGAGGATACGAATGAAATGTGGGTAAACATGGCAAAAACCATTAGAAAAGTGGCAAAAGAG
The DNA here is from genome assembly GCF_026212465.1 of Amaranthus tricolor. Classification (NCBI taxonomy): domain Eukaryota; kingdom Viridiplantae; phylum Streptophyta; class Magnoliopsida; order Caryophyllales; family Amaranthaceae; genus Amaranthus; species Amaranthus tricolor. The sequence continues at coordinate 41,084,500 of NC_080048.1, read as the reverse complement.
ACATTGGAGGTGTCGTCGAGTAAACCAAAAATGTTCAAAGAGTCGTGGTGGTGGAAAGATGAGGTGGAAAAGAAGATAAAAGATAAAAACAAGAGATTTAAGGAACTTATGACATGCACGGAAGAGGAGGATATGATAGAAAAGAGAGTGAGCTATAAAGTAGCAAAGCGGACGGCAAAGAAAGGGGTAACGGAGGCAAAAAACCGTGGTTATGAGGACTTGTATCAGCAGTTTGATACCAAACAGAAGGATAAGCAAATTTTTAAGTTGGCAAGGACTAGGCCCAAGCAGCAGCAAGACTTAGAGGCAGTGAAATACATCAAGGATGAGAGAGGACGAGTTCTCCTGAGACAAGAGGACATCAAAACCAAATGACTCTAGTATTTCTCTTAGCTATTGAATGAGTCTAGGGGGCCAAAGGAGGCGGATAATCAAATTTCTAACGTCTAAAGACAACTGGAATATGGGTTAACGAGGGATATTAGCACAGAAGAGGTAGGAGAAGCGCTCAAAAAGATAGGAAGAACAAAGGCAGTTGGGCAAGATAACATCCCGATTGAGGTGTGGAGGGGTTTAGGAAAAGAGGGCATTCGTTAGCTGACTAATCTCTTTAATATTATTTTGAAGACACATAAGATGCCAGAAGAATGGAGGAATAGCACACTAATACTTCTATTTAAAAACAAAAGTGATGCGCAAGTATGCGGGAACTATAGTGGTATCAAACTTCTAAGCCATACAATGAAATTGTGGGAAAGAGTGATAGAGAGGTGAATTAGACAGGAAACGGTGATTAGAGAGAACCAATTTGGTTTTATGTCAAGAAGGTCAAGCATTGAGACAATTCATTTTTTGAGGAGACTGATAGAGAAATATAGGGAGCAAAAGAAAGATCTGCATATGGTGTTCATTGACTTGGAGAAAGCGTATGATAGCATACCACGATGTGTCATCTGGGATAGTCTCAAGGCTAGAGGTATTTTCTCATTGTACATTGAGGCTATACGGGATATGTATGACAGAGTTTCGACTAGGGATAGGAGTCGAGGGTAAGAGGAGTCGAGGAAGACCCAGGAAAACTTGGGATGAGCAAATAAAAGTTGACTTGTATGAGTTAAACCTCTCTGAGGGCCTGACTAGGGATGGGAGTAGTTGGAGGCACCATATCCATGTGTTTAGACTACTGATGTTCTCTTAGATTAGCTTTTGGTGTTCTTGCCCTCCTGCTTATCTAGTTTCTTTTATTATTAGTTTTTTTTTTGTTTTCTTTTATTTTGTAGTTGGTTATACTTATTTATTTTATTTATAGGCATTTGATTTATCTTTCCTGTATAGTTACGTCTCTTTATCTTTCTCGAGTCGGGGAACTCCTTTGGCCGCGTTCTCCTTTATGGGTATGAGTTGCCGCCGTCCTTCCCTCCCTAGGCCCTGTCCATAGTTTTTCTATAAGTAGGATACATTGGATAAGATGATGATGATGATAATCTAATCCCTTGTATTTGAAAAAAAAAATTATTTAAGGATTATTATTATTATTATTATTATTATTATTATTATTATTATTATTATTATTATTATTATTATTATTATTACCCAAACCACTGTAATTCTAACTCCTTTAAACATATCCTGTTCTCCTCCAACTTGCTAATTTATTTGAAAAATGAATGTGTGAAATAGATAGTTGAGTAGTTGAGTTAATGTATTAAATAACGTAGTTAATTCATGGTGAAAGCGTAAAGTTAAAGGTGAGTTAAGGTATAAACTGGCAAAATTAGGTCAAAATGTACGGATCCGGTCATGTGGCCTGAACACTGTCAACATTCAATATTTGGTGACACTAATTCGCAAAAAAAAAAAAATTACGATTATAATTCGCAAAACACTCAAACTTTATGACAGTTATTTGCAATTTTCTCTAACCTCAAAACAAACAATGAAAGCTAAGGTTTTTTTTTGAGCGGAAAAGGAAAGAGAAGGATCAGAGAGGACCCAGCCTCATAATCTATAAATTAAAACATCGGATATTTCATGATATACCACTGAGTTTCTTCGAAATTCACCATATACCACACAAAATGTTTTAGTTCACCATATAACATTGAGTTTTTGTCCGTTAGCACAAAATACCATTAATGACAACTGCCATTAGTGTGCCGTTTGTGGTAAATTATTAATTCACCATATACCATTATTATTTTTTTTTGCGTCAAATTCCATTTTTTTAACAATATAGCCGTTGGAATTGTGATAAACAAAATAAGTGTCATACAAATCAAATAGTTAACATTTTGTTCAAAAACAACTTGACACTAAATACTGTTCACCAAAAAAATACCAATATAAACAATGTTTCTGATCAATTTTTTAACTACAATACCATACAATTGTCTTCCAAATTTCAGTGTCTTTTCTTCTCCACACGCCTTCAAAACACTACATATAGTATGTTCATTCAGAAAATATCTGTTGACCAGCATTCGTGATAGTAGTGAGAGTGCTTTCTCACTGTAACCCTGTTGCGAGCAAGAAGTGATCATCATAGTCCAAGCAACTATATCCCGCTTGTTTATCCTATTAAAGATTCGCAAAGCACTTTGAAATTGTATTGCTCCATCTACCTTTGATAATACAAGCATAAACTTGCTTGCCTAGCTCATAATTTAGCCTCTTTCCACACAAAATCAACATACACACGCACATACATCGTCCCATTTTCTTCAATACCCGACTTCATACTCTTAAAAAACTAAATTCCAAATACCCATTTTGCATTGCAGTCCAAAAAGCAACACTTCGTTCAAAGATTTCATCAAACACCTTACGGGCTTCCTCTAACTTTCCAAATCTCAAATACCCATTAATCAAATTATTATCTACAAACACATATACTTTCATTTCACTCTTCAAAATGAAATCATGTACCACCTTAATTTCTTTCGATTTAGAATGTGATTGAAGGCAAGAAATCAACCAAAATGGATCACGCTCAACCCCATCACAGACTCGTGTTCCGAAAATTTAGCAACTGAGTTTTCAGCTATCGTCAGATTTGACGCAAAAAAAAAAAAGAATGGTATATTAGTGAATTAATAATTTACCACAAACGGCAGTTGTCATTTATGGTATTTTGTGCTAACGGACGAAAACTCAATAATATATAATAAATTAAAACATTTCGTGTAATATATGGTGAACTTCGAAGAAACTCAGTGATATTAAAATATTAATAAAAGTAGGTTAACTCGGTTAAACAGAGTGGAGGTCTAACATGGTCAAGAGTCAAGAGTAGAGACTGGAGAGTCGAGGCCCCCAAAACAGCGCATTCTAAAAATGGCGTTTTTGTTTCGGAAATTTCAAGAGGTTCGTTGTCCTTTCATTTTCATTTACCCTTTTTGATGAATCTATTCCAGTTTGTGTCTGTGAAATTTCCTTTTATTTCATGTTTTGGCTGCCAAATAGTTATTCAGATTCTATCCAATGAAACTTTCTATAGTTTTTTTACATTTTTAATGTGATTTTATGAGGATCGATTTCAAATCATGTTGTGGCTTATGATTACGATTAGAATTCCTCCTTTCACTTCCGATTTCCATATTTAGATTTTGGTTTACCCTAAAACAAATTAATTTTAAGGTTTATGTATTGCTGGCAGAAATTTATTTGTGTCAGAAAGTATATTTTTTTAATTGTTAGCTATTCTACAACTACATTCCATTACAAATTGGTATTAAGTGGGTTTCACCTAGGCGGGGTTTGGGGGTTATATGTATGAAACGATACCTATTTCTATTTAACAATCAGGAGAAGAGACTGTTTCCGTAAGAGATGCCTCCCAGGAGCCCAACCCATGCCAGTTTATAAATTTACATAAAAAAATTCAATAACTCCTGCTGCAATTTCGAAAATTCATGTGCGCCTACCAAAAAACGTTTGGTATTCTTATACCCACGTTCATGGCAACCTCGAAAATGAACAAACTCTTGTTCATTTTCGAGGTTGCTATAAACATGGATATGAGAATACCAAACGGTTTTTAGTATACGCGCATGAATTTTCGAAATTGCAGCAGCAATTATTGAATTTTGTTTCATAAATTGGCATGGGCTGGGCTCCTAGGAGGCGTCTCTTATAGGGACGGTAACTCAGGAGACTTCCTGATTTCTATTTGTGATAGCAAGGATATTGTCTCTTATTTACTCTTGTAGCAATTAGCAAATATCATTGCAACTTCACATAAATAAATAAATAAATAAATAAATAAGAAGTGTATATGATTTAATGAGTTATTTTAATATAATTAATTAATCTGAAACCCAAAGAAATATACTCTGGCTCCATTGGAGTAAAACAAATTGCTAGATACTCTAGTGTAATTTATATGGTTTTTATGCATTATTGCTTTCTTGATTATGCAATGATATTTGATAATTTTAATTTCCAGGCAGTAAAAACTCTTGCTAAAAGTCCTACATTTTCAAAGAACCCAAGAGATCTCCAATTTGAGGCTGACATAAACCGCCTTTTCCTCTTTACGAGGTTTGTCTGATTGTTTGAGGTCTTCTATTTGCGCAATGTAATTTGGTTGCTTTTCTGTCTGTTTATCTATATTTTTGTTTTCATTGATAATTACTACTAAGGATGAAGTAAGTTTACTGATTTCTTTCTGTTTATCGACATTTCTGTCTGTTTCATCTTTCAAAGGCGTTACTCTTGTGATTAACTACGTTGTACTTTTCTTTCTGGTCAGTGTCAAAGGAATGGTCTGGATATATCAAATATGGCTATTATATTTAATTATTGGGTGATATAAAAGTTGTTCCATGTCATTTAAGCGGGTGTTTAGGTGAGCATATTGTATTTTGTCTCACCCAACGAAGATGGAGGCAAAAAAAGATTTTTTGGTTGGCTTAAACTAGAACTAGGTATACTTAGTCCTTCGTTAGGCTTGCGGAGCTCTTTCCATGTGATACTCTATCTGTATTGTCGTTGAAAACAATGTCTTCTCACATTTTGCAATAGAGCTTTTTTCCATATCTAGCTTCCCATCCCCGCTTGCCAGGAAAATTTCAATGGTACTTATTATGTCTATGGTGTTAAAATTTATGCTAGCTTCATGGTGAAGGATCCATGATGCAATCTTATTATATCTATGTTGTTAATATTACTCTATGTTTGAAAGCCAAGATCATCAGCAAAGAAGAAACAGTGGCTTCAATCCATGAAGGTATCAGACTATTAGTGACTTGTCTGAAATGCGTGCTATGTTGGCTTGTCACGTAAGCGATTGAATTAATTAGTGGTGTATTGTCATCTTTTTGTAGACTTTTAGTATTCCCATGATTAGGTTTGTTTATGTGGAAGTATTGTGGTTATGTGTATACTATAGTAGTAGTACTCTTCATGGTTTGGGTTTTATGTATGTACTTCTACAAGGTACATCCTCTATTTAAGGAAAATGTATTAGATGATGCACTCATGAATGGTTTTCTAATTGCAGCTATAATCGTTTAGGAAGCAATGCTGATGATGCTGATGCGGAGGAAATTATTGACATGGCTAGCAAAGCTTCCTTGTCTGACCAACAAAAGCAAGTTCAAGAGAATATTCATTCTCAAATCAAAACTTTCTGCATGCTTATGGACGACATTCTTCTTGCAAACAAAACAATTGAAGAACAAGCTGATTTCGCTGCACAAATGATTAAGGATTCACGGCAGAGTGGACTGGTTTTTGCTCTTGGTTGTGCTGCCAGCTCTCCCAGTAGTCAATCTGGTATTTTTCTTCAAATCTTGAATTCAAGCTGCTCTTAATGAAGAAACATGTTGTTTTAGTTATCATCCTAGGAATATTGCATTAAAGCAATTGTTTAATAGCATTTCAATTCCTGTTTTTGCTCTTGTTTTTTGATTAAAAAAATTCAAGTGTTTTTTTGTTCTTGCAACTACTCTGATTGTTGGAGCCATCTTTGACCGTGTCAAGGAACTGAGAGTGGGGGGAGGGGGATTGGGACCTATAAAATATTGGAAAAATTACCGTGATTAATATGAACTTTAATTGATTTCCCTACAATAATACGAACTTTTGATTAACCTTAAATAATACCAACTTTGGGGTATGTTTTCCCATAGCATCCAAATTCACATGCAACCTGTAAAACAGGTGATTCTACCCTAGAAAAAGATAATTTTATTCAAAGAAAAATAATTCTAACTCCCCTCTTTAATCTCCACTCGTGAACCAACCCCTCCCTTGCGACGACGCCCCCCACCCAACGAGGCTCAGCACCCCATATCTGCTACACCAATTTAATAGTGGTGGTCAATTTTGATGGTCGAATTTGGTGGTGGAAAGGTAGATTAAAGATTATGCTGGTTTGAATTTGGGATGGTTATGGTGATGGTTCACATTTGGGGTGGGTGGTTATGGTGGTTGTTTGTGGAGATCGCGTTAGGGGAAGGGAGGTGAGGGAGGCCGCACAGTGCGCTGTTTATGGGAGGCCGAATGGTGGTGGTGGAGTGGAGGGAAGGGTTTGATGGTGGTTGAGAATAGAGGGGGATGGGGGGCTTCGCAAAGGATGGGGGAGTTGGTTTTTGGTGGTGGATTTTGATGAAGATGATGGTGGCTGGAAGTGGGTGGGGAATGGGAGTGACAGTGAGTGGGAAACGGTGGTAGTTGTGGCCTGTGGTGGATTGGGGCTGGAGGTTGGGTTGGGGATAGGGAAGGGGTACGGTGAGCATTAGGAATTCATGTTCTTTACTTATTTTTTTCCCTTTTTTTTTGTACTTTTTATTTTATTTTTTGTATTTCCTTTTTTTTGGGCAATAGGTTAAGGATGCTCTAGGAAAATTCATATTAAAGTTGGTATTATTCAGGGTTGATCGAAAGTTCGTATTATTGTAGGAAAATCAGTAAAAAGTTCCTATTATTCACAGTAATTTTTCCTAAAATATTTCAGTTCTTATTATATCTATATTTATGATTTCCAAAAGACATTTGTTGGTAATTCGAATGCCATGGATATAGAGTGAAAATGAGTTATGTATGTTCGAGTTTGTAGGAGCATTGTACCAAGAGAGAGGGACATGCGCAATCATAGCAAGTTAGCAACGACTTGAAGAGAGAAAATAAGGAGGTTGGTGAGAAAAGGAAACAAAGTTTATGGAAATGAAACAAATAGGCAAACCCCTTCTGAGCTAACCTGCTAACCTGCTACTTGTAGTTCCACATGGGAAACCGTTGTTGCATTTTGGTTTGTATAGTTGTGGTAAAGCTGATTCTTCTTATGACAAGGGTACGGCGAGATTTTTGAAATGTCCGAGTAACAAAAAAAAAAGAGTGAGATGCAGATGGTATGTGCCAACAAGGGAGGAGTGGAGGTTGTGGATACTTGAATATATCATAGCTTATGGACCCAAAGTGGTTTATGAAGTTCTAAGAGGGGAGGGGTTGGGGCCTTGGAGGATCAGGATTAAACAAACTGAGGAAGGAACATGGGGAAAGAGATTTCGAGAATTCACCAAAGACAGGAACTAAGAGTACTCTCTGCTTCCGCCCTTCAACATAATAGCTTCTAATCTACTAACAAATTGTAGCTCACAAATTGAACTTTTAGAAATAAAGAAGAATTGACAAAATCCTGAAGGCTTTCTTGCTAAGAATTGCATACATTCTAGTTTCCTTTTATGTTTTGTACTTGCTACTTAAGAATATCCTCCTCTCTGGGCATGCTTGGAGTGGGGGAAATCAATAAAGGGGCTATAGGAGTTTAAGCTTGTGACAGGGTAGAGGTAATGGTGGGCCAGTGATTGTTTTTATGTGGTGAAGTGAGGGATGGAAGAGGGAGAGAAAATATCAGATTCGTTCCTCACTACTTTTTGAATTTTCGCTCATTTAAGCATTGCATTCTGAATTGTAAATGTCAATCTTCCATTTTGTGCCTTAGTTACTCCCTTGTATGTTGTATTTCAAGATTTATTTAATGATCTAATTTTTTATTTTAAAAAAATTATGTATTCTTTTTAACCCTGTTGTTCTTCCTCTTGCCTATAACTTCCCTCCCTCTGCGCCAAAGCTTCCCTCCCTTCTTTCCCTCTCTCCCTGCCCCCTGAAGATGATTTTACTGTAAGTAGACATTTAAGATATTAAAAGTAGGCATTAAGGATACGGTAAGTAAGCATTAAAGACAATGCAAGTAGGCATTAAAAATAAGGTAAGTAGACATTAATCTTTAATGGGCTAGCTTGAGATACGTCTCTCAAGAGACTAGCTGTTTACTTAAATGATAATTGCTCAATGGAATTACCTAACATGATTCTTTCTACCAGACAAATTAACAAAATGTCGAGGCTGTATAGTTGATTGTAGGTATGCTCATGTTCGTAGTTGAATTCAGAAAAGAAAATGAGAGAATGATGTAAACCCCTCTGTGAAACTTAATAGTAGGATAGCATTGATTCCAGTTATCAATTCTTGTGAACCAATAAATTTTACATATGATGTGATTGAAATTTTGATGCTCTCTTCTTGTTCATTTGTCTAGATAAAATTACAGACTGAGGAACTAGGTTTAGTTTTATACTTGTATCTGTTCTGCACTTAGCTTTTGACCCCGTTTGGTCCGGAAACGCTTAAGGTGAATACTGCCGGTGTCACCATCTTCTTCTGGATAAACCTGATGTGTTTTCTATGGGCTTTTGTGGAATATACAGATTTTTTTCGGTGTCATTGTTTGCTTATGTGGTGAATATCTTGTTCAAAGAAATCGATTCTTGCGGTTTTTCCCTTCATATATTGTTTCTTCAAATACGTCAGACTAGTCTACTTAGATTTTTTTGCCCATTGTTTACATAGAAATTATTTACTTTGGCAGCCAATTATAATCTCCTTCCTCTGATATACTTGTTTGGTTGGCGATGTTTTCTGAGTATAGGGGTTGCTTTTCCGCTTTCATTTTATCGGATGAATGTCAAACTATTCTACAACGCCTTTTTAAAGTTAATTAGTTACTGGATCATTTTCAGTGCAGCTGTACCCGATACAAAACCGTTAAGGTTGGCTGAAGTTAGTCAGGCCATCAAGGATCATCTAGGCTATTCACTTGCTATTCGACCTTCTCAAATCCCGCACAAGGATGCTGGCCAAGGACTGTTCCTGGAAGGCAAAGCTGAGGTTGGTTCTGTGATTGCAATTTATCCTGGTGTAGTATACTCCCCAGCATTCTACCGTTATATTCCAGGATACCCTAGAGTAGATGCACAAAATTCTTATCTGATCACGAGATATGATGGTTCAGTGATAAATGCACAGCCTTGGGGTGTTGGAAATGATATCCGTGAATTTTGGGACGGAACGAGCTCTCCTCAAGCTGCAAACTTCCCTAAACAAAGTGCTGAAACAGGTTCTGATCGGATGTGGAAAATGCTGAGCACGCGTCTGAATAGCCCCAGGAGTGGGATGCGTGGTGAGATTTTGGAGCGGCGCAATCCCCTGGCCTTTGCTCATTTTGCGAACCATCCACCAAAAGGTGAGATCCCTAATGTCATGGTTTGCCCATATGATTTTGTGCTAGATGAGAAAGATATGAGAGCATACATTCCGAATATTACATTTGGAAGTGAAGAGGGGGTAAAGATGAGAAGGTTCGGTAGTTTTTGGTTCAAGACAGGAAGTTCTGTTCACGGTACATCTGATTCTCCCATTCTTAAATCGCTTGTACTTGTGGCCAACCGGTCAATACACAATGAAGAGATCCTCCTGAATTACAGGTTAAGCAACTTAAAGCGTCGACCATCTTGGTACACTCCAGTTGACGAAGAAGAGGATCGAAGGAGATGGGGTTGATTCGCATACAATATCCGCTATAACATTCAGAACAATGAGAGACAGGTGCATTTGTCATTTGTTTAACAGCTATAGAAACCTCCTAAGATTATTTTTGCTTTGGGAATATTATTGATGAGGTCAATAGATACCAATAAGAGTTTTGCATTCGGCATTTTCCAATATAGTAGTTAGCTTGTGATTTCAATAGCAGTGTTACGAATCGATGTTGATTTCTACCTTTCTGATTTTGATGTGAAACGCTTGATAAACCTGACCGTGTTGCTTTTGTTCTTTCCAAGCCAATGAATTGATACAATCCATGTTTTGATCTTTTGTTTTTCGACTCTTTGATAATTTATGTCCATGTTTGGACTTGATGAACTGAAAGATTTCAACTACACAACTTCATAACATTGCTTAATAAATTAGTTCACAACTTAAAGATTTCTATTGCTAAGCCTATTTATACTGTATTACCCACCAATTACTAACAAATCTCAACAGTTTTAGAAAATTTAAAATGTATAAGACAATTTATCAAAAAAATGAACAAAATAGTATAAGTTTCAATTTTATTTTAAAAATAAGTGTGAAAATTCCAAACCTGAGGTTTATGGCTGTAACTGCGAACAGATTAAAAAAAACAAAATAGCTGTTTGCAGTTACTAACTGCGAACAGCTATTTGACCTGTTTTTGTGGAGCATGTTGTTCGCAGTTACTAATTACGAACAACTATTTTTTCTTTTTTGACCTAACTACGAACAGCCTCAAACCACAAGTTTGGGAATTTCACGCTTACTTTTGAAATAAAGTTGTAACTTATACTATTTTGTTCATTTTTTTGATAAATTATCTTATACATTTCAAATTTTCACAATTTTATATACTCTTTTAAAACTGGCCTCATCCAACTCTAAGTGCAAAATATTTCATTTTTTTCCCCTTTTTAACAATGCTCTAAGAATTTGTGGTTACTTAAAATGCATAACCAAGAAAAAATAACTAACGAAGATGCTGACATTCATCTTACTATGAACCTTAATAATATAACTTTGTACAACTTACATTTATTACGATTACACCTAAACATTGAAGCATAGAACAGTAACTGACTTGAATATAATACTTCTATTGAGTTGTGTGGAACTTTGCATTGCACTATCTTTTATTGAATCTAATACTCTTATTTCTTTTTCACATTTATTAATATACTAATTCAATTCTAAATTATTTTAATTATGCATAATTTAAAATTACAAAAACTTCATTTAAATAAATTTTATACAAAATCAAAATTAATCAAGATCTCACTTAATTATTTTTAACTTATATAAATAAATTAAAACTAAAATATAAACTGTAATCAATAAACAGAAACAAAAATAAATAAAGCTATTAGAGGGGACAAAAAAGTAGCAAACTCCAAAGCCAAAACTCATAGCCCATTGGAGTAAGTCATAGCCCAAAGCTCATAGCAATATACAATTAATTTGTCTCGTTTTTTTATTTTATTCCGTCCTAATTAATTTACTCACTAATCTAATTTTTTTATATTTATGCCAAAAAATAATGAGGCTAAATAAATAAGACAGAAAATGTTGAAAATACTTAGAAATTTCTTACACTAATAAAATAATAGATTATCCACTTACATATGATAGTTAATCAATTATCTTTCTACAATCATATGATTTTGAAAAGAGTGAATCTAAAATACTAATTACTGGTGGGTTTGTCGGTTAGAGGCCATGGGTGCCCCTATCGGGTAATTATAGAACAGTATATATATGCCCTACATATTGGAGGTAATTTATACGAATACGAGAGGTGAGCAAATAAGAGAAAGGCAAAGGGAAAGGGAAAGATGTCGTATCTGCTACCACACTTGCATTCTGGATGGGCTGTCGACCAGGCCATTCTCGCTGAAGAAGAACGGCTCGTCATCATTCGCTTCGGCCATGACTGGGATGAAACTTGTATGCAGGTCTCTTTCTGCTTTCCTCTTTTTCCACTTAACCCTAAATTTTCTTCCTTCTTGCTTTTAATTCCGTCTTTTAGAATGATTCATTATTTCTATGCCTTTTATATTTCTGGTATCTGTATTATTATTATTATTATTATTATTATTATTATTATTATTATTATTATTATTATTATTCTTTGTGCCTTAATTTTGATTAACTGATTTGCGTGTAGTGTTAGGTCTCTGTTTTTCCCTCTTTCTAACAAACCCTAATTTTTTATTATCCGTGAAACCAATTAGGATGATTAACTATTTGTATGCTTTATTTACTTTTTGTTACGTTATTATTGTTGTTTGATTCTTTGCACCTTAAAAGTGTATCTGATCAAAGTTCCTTTGTTGCTTGTTTTGTCTTTTAATTTTTGAATCTTTTTGCATACACACTTCCAATTTATCTGGAGTTTGTTGGGTTTTTTTTCATGGGGATTAGCGTTAGAATTATGAGTATATTTTCAATGTACTTTTCCGCGTCTCAAAACATTATACCATAACATAAACATTTGACTTGGAGTTTTTTTTCTGCTTTTCTCTTCCCTGGATAATTTGACATCTCTGGCTGGTTATCGAGTGGAAATGATGGTGAATTACTGATGAATGTTCTAGTGAAATTCATGCTCTTGTCATTGATGAAGTGTTGTTTAGCCATTATTGACGTTTGATGCTTTTGATTTAGCTTTGTGGAAGCTACACCGTACAGAGTTCTTAGATTCAACGTCATATAAGCTGGTCAACTGTCTTTATAGGCGATAAACATAAAATAACCTAACTATTTGTAAGCCCTACCCAAAACATTGCTTGAAGATTTTTCAGATTGAAGTCGGGCACAAGGCACATAATATGTTTTTTCAGGGGCCGAAGAGCATTAAATTCTATGCCGTCTTCTGGTTTCTGATTTTCTATTCTTGGTATATATTTAAAACGAATAATTGACTCAGGAAATCCCTGAATTAATGTAACGGATTTGTTGGCATACACGAATAAAATATGTGAGAATGTCCTTTGGGTTTTCAGTTAATCCATTACTGTGCTAATATTTACATTTGATTAATATGGAGACTGAATCTTAAAAAATACTTTGTAATTCAGGTTTAAGACTTTATAGTAAGTAATAACCTAAATTAATTATTGGAATTTAGGAAATGAGTATCTAGTCTATTGTTAGTTTCTAGCTTTGTGATGAGCATCCTTACGTCCATAACCTAGTAATTGGGCTATTTTGTCTTTTGGAGCTCGTCAAAGTTCATTGCATCTGTCTCTATCTCTCCACCTCTCTCTCTCTATCCTCCTCTCTCCAAATGTTTGAACTCTGCAATGCAAGGATATTCATAGGCGTTAGGGATCAATCTGTTTTGTTTAATTTATGCCCTTTATCTTTTTTTCAGATGGATGAAGTGTTGGCTTCAGTAGCAGAGACAATAAAGAACTTTGCTGTGATATATCTCGTAGATATAACAGAGGTGCCTGATTTCAACACTATGTATGAGCTGTATGACCCATCCACAATTATGTTCTTTTTCAGGAACAAGCATATTATGATTGATCTTGGCACTGGAAACAACAATAAGATCAACTGGGCCCTCAAAGACAAGCAGGAGTTCATCGACATTGTTGAGACCGTCTATCGTGGTGCACGGAAGGGTAGGGGTCTTGTGATTGCACCAAAGGACTACTCCACAAAGTACCGTTATTAATTCTTGGTGCATGATACTTCTGGTGGAAACTTGTCACAACTCACAGGTGCTGTATTGAACTCGATAGAGTCTGGGTCCTCTCCTTGGTGATGTTCGGAATTGATTTATGTTGATAATAAATGTATGTACTGTTGTTACTGTCGCCTGAATCACCAGACGATTATGCTTTCTGTCTTGATGTTTTATGAAAAACTGTTGTCATTTTGTTCTCAAACGCGTCAATTAAGTCTAATGTGTTACAGCATGAGTATGTTTGTGCTTTTGCACCCTTCATCCTGGAGAAGGTGCAGAAACTTTTGTTATGCATGATTACAGTCCAACACGATCTTCACAATAGTAAGTTTGAACAGGTAATTACATTGTAGATCATACAAGCTTCATGCAACATCGATTATATGTACCCTAAGTATATAATTTCTTTACAAATGTACTGTTCCTTCTAAATTCAGGAGGTAAAACATGGACAGAGGAAATTCTCATTACATTTAATCCCTCCTTCCCACTCTCTCCACTACCTGTATGATGTATAGTCCAATAAGATACCAAGTTATTCCAGCTAGTGTAACCTGTAAATTGGAACTGTTTACGATCTGTAGTGCGAAAGAACCACCTATATGCCCTTCCAACCCTCCAACTGCTTCTCCTGCTCCATTTAATCCTACGGTAATTGCGGCAACAATACCCATCCCTATTGGAATGCTTGATAAAACGCGATTACTTTGTTTATTGTTGTCTTTCATGTATGTTTTGTCTTGATTATTCTTGAAGGCATTCTCAGAAGAGAGTGGACTTTGTCTTGTCTTGTGAGAATAAGACATATCTGTTTTTGATGGAAGTACAGGGGTTGATGGGGCCCAGTATTCGTCCCTTGATGTTGCTTGAGGGAGGAGTTTTCCATTTGCTCGAGTCTTTAACAAACCATGTTTGCGAGCGGCTGTTGCTGCATCTCTGAGCTTTTCAATATCAGGATCTTGGGTTATGTTATTTCTTCTTGGTATCAAGGTGGAGGAAGAAGTGTCAGATGGGGGTGTTTGCCAGTACAACCAATTTGAGATCGATCTAATGGTTTGTATTGCTGTTACCCTTGCATTTCTTTGGAGTTCTGAGTACTGGACATTAGATTGTATGTGTCAATAAACCAGACAATTCACAATAAAAGTAAATTCTATTTAGTTTCCATATATAAATTTGAAGTGTAACTGTTGGGAAAAACCTTAGAATCTTGATGTGATTTTCGGATTACTGCTTCTTCCATTTGCTTGTGGAAAACTTTAAGTTCAGAGAAAACATCGAAAGATCGTGCACCAGCTGTGTTATTTGCTCCTATCCTGACCCTCCCTCGTGGCTGCTTCGACATGAGAAATTCCAGTGCTGCAAGATCTGATCTTTCCACTATCCTGATGGCCACTCAGTTATTCAGTGAATAGTCCAGAAAACGGAATATTAGTTAGACTTAAATGACTTAAGAAAGTCTAAATAAACATGATCATGGTAGTTTAGCACTAGAAAGAGCAACAGAATCTACAGAAAAGTTAATAGAGTGAGACGGTTATTACGAGATGCAACTGATGGGACAAGTATCTATGGAGGCTTGAATTTTGTCTTCAGGATCAGCCCACTGAGCCACAACACGAGCCCTTCCGTAGGCAGACTCAATAGCAAACGTTTTATCAGCAAACAATGCGCATTTTAAGCAGCCAACACATCTGACTTCATCAACAAATATAGCCCTCTGCTCAGTTTCTGGTCCTTGCCATACTGAGTACATTGGCCTGCCTGTGTATCCTTTCAATTCCGTGAGCTTGGCTTGTTCCTATTTAAACAATAAAAACTTTGTTTTAAATGCATATATGATAGTGACGCAGAGTTGATTAACTCACATGTCGGAATCCCTCCCTCGCTCAAAAACTAATACTAACCTTATCATAAACATAGCGCGAAATGGGATCAGAAAGAACAGCATAAGCTTCATTAAGGACAATGGCCATGTCATGCCCTGCTATACCAGCAATATCAGGATGACACCTTTTCTGCAATGATCTGTAAGCCTTCTTAATCTCTCTTTGATTGCTGCTACTGTCTATTCCCAGAAGATCATACAGATCGTAGTCTGTTATTGAGCTTGATGTCGATGATGACGAAGCAGCCTTGCATATGTGTTGGTGACGATGTTTAAAGTGATGGCGAGAGAAGTGAGATAAGGTTTTTGGAAATTCATTTCTCTGCCTTTTAAGTATGATTGGTGTGTTTATAGTCGTAGCAAAGATTGTAGAAGCCATTCTTGTGGGTGTGATTTTGCAGTTTGATGGCTTGTGTTTATGGAGAAAAGGATGAAGATAAGATAATTTTTGACTAAAAGGGATAATTCTAAGATATTTTGGCTCAAGGGTGGGTGCCCAATTATTACACGACTTCCCTATGCACTTTGATAATGATTCTATTTGTTTCCTACCTCCTACTTCCTATTCCCCTATTTTAACAATTTAGTTATCTTACCCTTTTCATAGACTTGTAATAACTTATCAATTAAAAAAGAAATGTCATTGTTTTTTTACTCCAAAATTACCTTTTTATACTTACTATATTGGTTTGCATCATTTTTGAGCAAATTTTTTTTATACTAAAAGTCGTAAGAGAATAAAAAATATATAAGAGTAGATGTAACGCCATTTTCAATTTGTCAACCAAAATAAAATTTATAGTAAATAAAATTAAATTAAACAAAGGTCCTCCATCAACTATTATTTATTCTCTAGCTTAGAGTTAATATCACTTTACTTGAGCAAGGTTTAAGTTTTGATTATCACGTCGATTTTTTCTCAACCTATCTTATAATTTAAAAGAACATCATCTATCAATTTTTAACTAAATATACAAAATTACTAGAAGTGTTATTTTTTCAGATTTGCTACATATGTCTTTTATATTTTTCAAAAAATTTATTTGTTCTTGCATCCTCTTATCTATTTTGAATCACATATTCAAGTTACTTCTTCATTCATTTTCTGATTTATGGTCTTCACACATCAATCTAATCTAATATAGCAAACCAAACGAGATAAATACTTTTTACAAAAATAGCCAAAATATTTAATTATTGCCAATCTATTAAAAGGTACGGAGAATATAAAGTGAAAAATAGTATAAGAGATAAACTTATATCGATTTATCTTCTATTTCATTATATATCTAGTATTAAAAGAACTTGCACATATATATAGTGCAAGATATTAAGAGAAAACAAATGTGTTACTATTACAAAGGATAGTAACACACAACACAATGCATTCATGAGTTGTTACATCAATCACAACACTCCCCCTTGAATGCATTATATATATGTGGAAATTTTATTATGACATTCATAATCCTAAAATTGTCTCATTAAAAACCTTTATTAGGAAAAACCCAGTGGGAAAAAAAAACTTGATCAAAGGAAAAAAGAGTACAGTGAGCATATTTCTTCCCCTGAAATTAACATATGTCTCGAAATCGGCACATTCCAATCTTGCGTACCAAATACTCGAATCGCTTCGACGGGAGTGACTTTGTGAATAAATCAGCGGGGTTTTCACAGGATTGAATTTCTTGGACTTTTATCTTTTTATCTTTCTGCAGATCATGTGTAAAGAATAATTTTGGTGACAAGTGTTTTGTTCCGTCTTCCCTGATGTATCCTTCTCTGACTTGGTTGATACATGCATCATTATCTTCATAAATTGTAGTTGGTGCCCTAGTTGTATCGTTTAAGCCACAATCTTTTTGGAGTTGGCTGATCATGGATCTCAACCATACACACTCTCGGCTGGCTTCATATAAAGCTATAAGTTTTGCATGATTTGAGGATGTAGTCGTTAGAGTTTGTTTTGTTGATTTCCAAGATATTACGGTTCCTGCATATGTAAATACATATCCAGTTTGTGACTTGGCCATATGTGGATCAGATAGATATCCTGTATCAGCATATCCAGTGAATATGGCATCATTTCCTGACTGGAAAAATAATCTAAGGTCTATAGTTCCCTTTAGATATCGAAATAGATGTTTTACCCCATTCCAATGTCTTTTTGTTGGTGCATTGTTATACCTAGCTAATAAATTTACTAGAAAATGCTATATCAGGTCTTGTATTATTTATGGCACTTCCGGGCCTAAAATTTCTTTGTCTTGTTCTTGTGGACGGAATGGGTCATCCTTTATGTTTAGTAATCGTATCACCATTGGGGAACTTAGTGAATGAGCCTTGTCCATATAAAATCATTTCAAAACTTTCTCAGTATAATTGCTCTAATGGACAAATATTTCACTTTTCAAATGTTCAATTTGTAGTCCAAGACAGAATTTAGTTTTTCCTAAATCTTTCATCTCAAATTCCCTTATCAAATATTTAGCTGTTATTTCAATTTCTCTTGGAGTTCCAATCAGATTTAAGTCATCTACATACACAGCAATTATTATGAAACCAAATTGAGATCGGTTAATGAATACACATGGGCTAATTTGGTTGTTTTTGAATCCTGCTTTCATAAGGTATTCACTCAAACGATTATACCACATTCGCCCAGATTGCTTTAATCCATACAATGATTTCTTTAATTTTATAGAAAACATTTCTATAGGTACATTCTTTATTGGTAAGTTTAGTCCTTCAGGGACCTTCATATAGATGCATGTGTCGAGTGACCCATATAAATACACAGTTACGACATCCATCAATCTCATGTGTAGGCATTGAGAAATTATTAAACTTACCAATAATCTGAGTATGGTTGCATCAACTACTGGGGAATATGTTTCTTCATAATCAATTCCTGGCATTTGAGAAAAACCTTGAGCTACAAGTCTTGCCTTATATCTAATAATATCATTTTTCTCATTTTTTTTTTCTTACAAATACCCATTTGAAGCCTACGGGTTTTATGCCTTTTGAAGTTTGTAAAATTTGACCAAAAACTTCTCTTTTTTCTAATGATTTTAATTTTGCCTCAATTGTTTCTTTCCATCTTGGCCAATCAGGTCTTTTTCTGCATTCATTTATCGATATTGGCTCAAGATCATTTTCATCATTTATTATATCAATAGCTACGGAATAAGCAAGGGATTCATTTGAAATGACTCTTTTTCGATTCCATTCTTTCTTGGAGAAAATATGATTTATTGAGGTTTCATAGTTTTCATGTTTTTCATTATCGGAAATGTCTTGATTTTCTCTTTTATTTTCATTTTCATTTTGAGTATCATTTGGTGCACCTTCATGTTTTCTCAATTTTCTTGGTTTTAAATATTTTGAACCAAGTGGCTTTTCACGCTTTCTTTGCACAACAATTTCATCACTTTTTGCCTTTTTATCAGGAATTTCTATTCGAGCAGGAGTATTTACTGCTGGTATATGTGATTTTGTAACTCTCTTAGTATCTGTGAATGCATCAAGTAATTGGTTAGCAACATTTTGAAGATGAACAATTCGTTGTATTTCTTGTTCACATGATTTTGTTTTTGGGTCTAAATATTCTAAATGTGTTGCTTTCCAAATAAGTTCCATATTTCTTTTCTGTACGTCCACATTCTCTCCCCCTAAGGATGGGAATATTGTCTTATTAAAGTGACAATCAGCAAATCTAGCTTGAAATTGATCACCAGTTAATGGTTCAAGATACCGAATGATTGATAGAGATTCAAAACTGACATATATTCCCATTCTTCTTTGTGGACCCATTTTTGTACGTTGAGGGGGAGCAATGGGCACATATACAGCGTATCCAAAAATTTTTCAAATGGGAAATATTTGGTTCATGATCAGTTACTAATTGTATTGGCGAATATTTATGATAGGCTGTAGGTCTTAGCCTAATCAATGATGCTACATGTAATATTGCATAAACCCCAAGCTGATGATGATAATTTTGATTTCATTAGAAGTGGTCTTGCGATTAATTGCAATCTCTTAATTAAGGATTCAGCAATACCATTTTGTGTGTGAACATGTGGCACAAGGTGTTCCATTTTAATTCCAATTGACATGCAATAATCATTAAAAGTTTGAGATGTGAATTCGCCGGCATTGTCCAATCTAATACATTTTATTGTATAATCAGGAAAATGATTTTTCAATTGGATGATTTGTGCAAGTAGTTTTGCAAATGCATTGTTTCTACTTGATAGAAGGCTTACATGTGACCATCTTGTGGAAGTGTCTATTAAAACCATGAAGTACCTAAAAGGTCCACATGGTGGATTAATTGGCCCACATATATCTTCTTGAATTCTTTCAAGAAATATAGAAGATTCAGTAACAATCTTATTTACTGATGATCTAGTAATAAATTTTTCAAGAGAACAAGAGGTGCATAAGAGCTCATTTGACTAGGGAATCTTAATATTTCTTAGTGGATGCCCGACTGAATTTTCTATTCTTTTATACATCATCCCAGTGCCATGATGACCTAAGCGGCCATGCCATAAAGTGAACAGTTCCTTATTGTCTAGTCTTATCACATTTATTTCAATCGAGCGTATATGAGTGAGATACAACCCCGATGAATATGTTGGCATCCTTTCAAGGATAATTTTCGTTCCATTACTTTTTGTTGTAAGGCATAAGAATTCTTTTTCATTTATGGTTTTGGTTTCCATATGGTAACCATTTTGTCGTATTGCCTTGAAACTGATAAGATTTCTTCGAGATTTACTCGAGTATAGTGCATCATTTATTATTAATTTTGTCCCCATAGGGAGTATGATGCATGCTTTTCCAGTGCCTTCGATTAATTTTGTTGTTCCTGATATGGTAATGACATTTGCCTCAAGTAATTTTTGGTTTTAAAATATTCTCGATTTTTCAATATCGTATGTGCTGCTCCACTGTCCAGGAGGCAATGAAATGTTGATCCACTTACTGACATTTCCTTTTCTAAGACAAGAGAAGAAAGAAAAAAAAATTATATTATTAATATAAAGCCAGAATACTCAATACAAAAACATAAGTAGAGAATTACAACTTATCAAATGAAATAAGTTAGATAAACAGAAAATGCATCTAGTCATATCAAAAGATGTAATTATCTTCTTTTTGGGGATCAAGTCTGTAGAGGTTCACATCCTCATTAAAGAAATCGGAGACATCTAAGGTGGGCCAGATGTACTTGCTTCATTTACAAAATTTTCTTCTGCCCCTTTTGCTTTGTTTTTCTGGGAAGCTTGATATAAATGCAGTAAATGTTTGGCGGTACGGCAAGTTCGCCCCCCAATGTCCAGTCATGCCACATCTATTACATGTGCTTTTGTGTTTCTGGACTTGTTTAAAATTATCATTTCGGGGGTAAATATATTTCTTTCATAAATGTGGCTACGTCCGCGGCCACGACTAAGTCCATGACCACGACCACGACCACGACTATAGAAATTTCCTTGTTCAAAAGTATTCATGCGGCTCTTTTCGTGATATTTTCCACGACCTCTGCCTCTTATGAAATATTTCCCACGACCTCGATGGCGCACATTCCTTTCAATCATATTTGTCTCACTAAAGGGCATAGTCTCCACAGGTCTCCTATTGTGATTTTTCAATAATAGTTCATTATTTTGTTCTGCAATAAGAAGTGTTTTCAGCAATTCATGATATTTCTTGAAATGTCTTTCACGATATTGTTGTTGTAGCAAAATGCTATTTACGTGAAAGGTTGATAATGTTTTTTCTATCATTTCTTCATCTGTTATTGTTTGTCCATAATAGATTAATTTTGATTTTATCAGATGAAGGGCTGAATTATAATCACTAATTGATTTGAAATCTTGAAATCTTAACTCTCGCCATTCATCGATGGCCTTTGGGAGAAGTACACTTTTATTATGGCCAAATCTTTCATTTAGCTCTTTCCAAAGTAATTTTGGGTCCTCATAATTGGTGTATTCATGTTTGAGACTATAGGGTAAATGATGTCTCAAAATTGATGCAGCTTTTGCCTTATCTTCCTCAATTTTAATGGGATCTCTTTCAATACCCTTTCCTTTGTCGGCGGGATTAAGTTTAATTATTGTGTATAATAAATTTTTTCCTTTTAGATATAATTTGACATCTGAGGCCTATTGTATAAATTGTAACCTGTTAATTCCAGGGCATTGAATTCTCTCTTTTTGAGATCAGTCATTATTTTCTACAATTGAGAAAATGACAAGGTTATTTAATGATATTGTGTATCATTAGAGATATTAAAGCATATTAGTATTATCTCCTCCTGATTTAATATCTCAAATATAATAAGCACAATATAATCATAAATAAAAATAAAATAGATAGTATTAATAGATGATAAAATAGAATACAAATTGCTAAACAAATACAAGATTTATAATTTATTTTTGGATAATCAGGTAGAGCATTAGCGCTACGAGTAATACAATTAAACCCATAATGATAAGAAATGCTTCTAGTATTTTACTTATATTGTCGGCAGTATAGAACTTATTTTGTTTATGTCTTCGCAGTTGGTTTGAACCACTATTAGCTGGGTTGGTAGTAACAGATATACAATTTTCTTCAAGGATAAAGTATAGAACGGTGTTAGTAACACCTTGAATAATAATATTAATATCGTTTGATTGTTGGTCCATATTGTGGCTAAAAAAATGTTAAAATGTTTTGAAAAAAAAAAATTACCTTCTTGGATTTTCAAGAGCGAAAATTAGTGCTGATAACGTATTAAAAGGTAGCGAGAATATAAAGAGAAAAGTAGTATAAGTGATAAACTTATATCGATTTATCTTCTATTTCATTATCTATTTAGTATTAAAAGAACTTGCACATATATATAGTGCAAGATATTAAGAGAAAACAAATGTGTGCCTATTACAAAGGATAGTAACACACAACTCAATGTATTCATGAGTTGTTGATACAATTACGAATAACATACAATCCAAGACAAAACAAGAAGAGCATCATTGTATCAAAGCACTTGCTAAGCCTACTGAGCCTACTGAACTTACTGAGTTTTGCTTAAAGATTAAGGAAGATCACTTTCAAGCTGAACTAATCATGAACATGGAAGCATGGCAAGATCAAGAAGAAGCAAAGGGAAGCCTTCCATTCCAACAAACATCAGACAGAACAGAAGGCTGATTCAAAGCATACAAACAACAGAACAAGCGGAGCATCGAACTGTCTGCCAGCCCACCTTACGAGCCATGGAGGACCTAGCCTGGAGCATAAATGAGCGTGGAAATTCAGAGGAAGGCATCTTTAGACATGAAATAAGAAGCCAAGACTCAAAGATAATGCGGAGTCACAGAGTCCACAAGAACAGCTGTAAGGTCATGTGCTCGTCACTTTCTGGAAAAAGGCTGATTAGTTGTAAATAAGCCCATTTTATGTTTCTGTTTTAAAACCTTGTATTACACGCGCGTTAATAATTAGGCACGGGGTTAGTTATGTTTATTAAACACCCTAAGCTAGCCGTTAGAGTCTTATATAAAGGGACACCCTCATTGTATCATGAGATTCAGATTTGGTTAATAAACTTTCTTCAAGTAATTGTGTGCAATTACAATCCTGAGTGTTGTCTTTGTGAGTGAATCAAAGAGGGTATTCAGTTGTTTCCACGAGAATTAAGAGAGTGAATCTTAATTTGAGTGTGAGGAAGAGGCCAGTGGCTGAGTGAAGATCATTTGTTTCTATCCACGACATAGAACCATTCCGAGAAATTGTTCTAGTCACCTTCTGTTTTCATACAAAACAGAAGGCTTGTAAGTGTGTTTCATTGTGTCAAGTTCATTCTTGGCATAGTTCTTGGAAGGATTAATCGGGTTCTTGGACCAATCATCACCATATTCGCATCAGTTGTTACATCAATCACAACACAATCCTTTTATTGCTTAGCCTGTTATTATTAGTTCAGAGAGAGTATAAAAATAGCTGACCGTATGCTCAATACAGCTTGTGTCAAGTGACCGTGAACGGTCCAAAAAAAAGCAGAAAATATTACGTGAGACATTCACCATACATGAGTAGAATAGTCCAACTAAAACAATATTAATAGTATATGAACTTTTTATTTTGAGATTGTCTTAACTAAGAAACAGTTTCTCACAAAACAAAAATTCTTGTGAGAGATGATCTTTTTGAGACATCATCTTTGATTGGGCCAGCCCATTATATATTTTTTAAAAGCATTAAGGATAAAGTAAGTTAACAGATATTAAAAATAGGTATTAAGAATATGATAAATAAGCATTAAGAATAATGTAACTAAGTATTAAGAATATGATAAGTATTAATCTTTAATGAATTGACTTAAAATACATATTTTAAAGAAAAGGTCTATAGCTACTCACGAAATAACTCATGAAAAAGACATCCAAATGGCAGGGTCTGGTTACAGCCCATTAAATACGAACGAACCCGAATGTGATCGAAACTGAAAATTCTCCTCTGACCGCACTCCATTTTTCTCTCCTTATATTTTGCACAAAAATTTTCAACCATTTCTTCTATTTTTAAACAAAATTTCTCATACCAGAAGCCCCAAATACCTAATTTCAATATTCAACGATGGCTAAACAAGCCAGCAAACTCTTAGCTACCTTGTCTTCCAAAATCCCATCGTCTCAATTATCAACTTTTTCGTCTACTCGTCAAATTCGCCATTTTGGTTCCTCTGTCAGTAAACCTGCGGTTTTCGTTGATAAGCATACTCGCGTCATCTGTCAAGGTATTACTGGTAAAAATGGTACCTTCCACACTGAACAAGCTATTGAATATGGTACAAACATGGTACGCGTTTTCCTAACTTTGATTTGTATCGTTTTTACGATTTCTATGTTTGTCTTGCCCAAATTTTCTAGGTTTTATGTATGTTTTCTAGATCTGAATATTTTTATTAGAATTTCTTTATTTTGGAAACGTGATTTAAGTAAGATGGATTTTTTTTGTCGTTGTTCTGAATTATAATCGCTCAAAATTTCGATTTTTAGGTTTCGTTGTTGTTAGTTTGGTTATTAGGGTTAATTTGTGAAAATGGAGGTGTGTTTAAGTTGAAATGGTGATTTGTGTTAGGGATTAGAAGACATTTCTAATGATTGTATGACGGCAACATAGATGTGATCTAGAACTCAATAGTTAATTGATGAGTAAGAAGTGCATTCGGAAGAGGAATTATACATACATAATCTTTATTGAAACTTTAACTTATGATAGGCACAAGCGCACAATTCACTCTTTATAAAAAGGAAAAGAAAAAGAACATAAATAGTATAGGTTCTATACTTTCATCACATTTTACTCAAAAAGATTGGATTTTGTATTTTATAAGTTTTTTTTTTCTATAGTAGCTGTGAATACTCCTATATGATTGCTCGTAGTTGGAAGAGGTTGTTGATATTATTTTTTTGCTGTTCATGGAATGCTCAGTTGTGTTGATGTTATTCATTTTTGCCTATCGTAGAGTATAATTTCAGAACGAAGAATTATACTGAAATTAAGATATAAGAAAGACAAGCTTAGATCCGTCGGTCCCTGAAAGAAAGCTGTTCTTGGCATTTGGTTGTGGTGAATGTGGCAGGTTCCTGGGGGGTGTGTGTGTTGAGATTGATTGGGTGTTGGCCGGTTTGAGTTCTCCTTGCAGAAATCTTATGGAATCAGCTTTGAAAGTCATGACTTAGAGGCCAAAGTTTTCGGTCATTTATCCTTCATTTGAACGTTCTAATTCCATTCACAATATAGAAAATAGAAAGCTAAGCCTATCAGCATAAGATGAAAGGAGTATTACAGCCCCTTATTTCTAGTACTAGTGGAACCTATAAGCGAGATGTATATGTAGCTTACTCTTGTCAAGGGAAAGAGGTTATCAGAACCAGGGAATGAAATTACATTTGTAATGAACATTTGTAAACCATTTGCTGTCACTGTCTTTATGTGTGTGTGTGTATGTGTGTTGTGTTACCTCATTTATTAGCCCCCTCTGAATTGAGAATTGGATGAAGGAAAAGTTTCAGTGTCACTTTGTGGGTCAATTTTAGGACATTTTTGGTGAATCAAGATTTCATGCAGCTAATTAAGTATCACTGTGTAGGCCTACTATCATTCAAATGCAATCAAGACCTACCTGATGGGTTTCTTACAAATCTTGTTAGATCACTCCTACTATAGTGCCAGATTTTACTGAGCATGTGAACTTGGTTTCACTAACTTTTCCAAGTTTATTTTTGTTAATATTTACTATCCTTGTACTGTTCTGAGTTTCAATTGTTCACATATAATCAAAATTGGATCAAAGTTGATTTGTGATAGAGAATAGGAGTAATGTTAATAAGTTTTTACATGGAGGATCTACAACTTAGCTAAGTTTTGTTTTATTATAGTTGGTTTGATCTTATGTTTTTGTTCTTGGCCACCACAGTGTAATTTCTAACTTGGTTTTAAGTGCTTACATTGTCTGAATTTTTAATGGCACAACTCATTGCTGATTTGCACTGTTAATTAATTGTACCTCAACATTACTTGCTTTTTCATACATATCAATGGAACACCCTTAACCAATGAAATTTTCCTATTTGTTTTCTTATTGGTATCAGGTTGGTGGTGTGACGCCAAAGAAAGGAGGTACTGAGCATTTAGGGCTACCTGTTTTCAACACTGTTGCTGAAGCAAAGGCTGAAACTAAGGCCAATGCCTCAGTGATCTATGTCCCTCCACCCTTTGCTGCAAGAGCAATCATGGAAGGACTTGAAGCTGAATTGGATCTAATTGTCTGCATTACCGAAGGAATCCCTCAACATGACATGGTAAGCCATTTCTAACAAACAAAAACTACTTGTTTTATTGTATTAGAACATAATTATTGGCGAGGAGCCTAACTAATAAAATAGAATTCTATTTCTTCATCTGGGGTCCACACCAATGCACCAAGTTCTCCAAGTATTTGTGGTACATTGAAAAGTTGGAAAAAAAAGAAGCATTGGTAGCCAACTTGTCGTAGGGAAAATGAGGTGGAAAGATATTATGCTTTCGAGAATTTGTTATTGTCTTTGTTGGTTAGCAAGTTCCTTTTTCTAGGAAAGGTCTTAGGTTTGATTTTTACCTAGTCTTCCCATTGCATTAGCTTACTCTGTAATCAAAAAAGATATGATACTTTAGAAAGAGAGAAATATGGTGTGCATGTGAAAAATATCTTGAATTATTTTAAGTATGATGTGAGAGAGAATTATGTGTGTATGTGAAGGATAGGAAAAATATGGTACTTTTAGAAAGTTTCATTGATGTGGGTTGTGAAAAAACAATTCGGGAAGTTATGTTGTAAAGTCAGTGGCTTGTGAGGTGCATGAAAGGGAAAATGAGGTGGAAGGAGGAAGGAAGAGAAGTTTGGGAAATATCAAAAGAGGTCACTAATGCAATTGCTCTCAAATTTTCCATTGCTTATTTTAGTCACGATTTAGGCATTTATCTTATTTGGCTTCCTATCAATAGCTATCTTGAAACTGTTTTGTTGCATAACATTGCCCATGTGGACTCTGTTGTATGTACCTTGATAGGCTTGCCTATCCATTATGTCCCTTGAGCTTAACAGCTTAATTCTGGTTTTCTACTGAAATACCCAGAAGTAAACTATACTTGTAACTTTATTGTGATAATTTTGCTGGAAAATGGGATGTCTCCCAACTTTTCCATCATTTTCTTTTATTTTTCAGTTTTTGAAGCACTTTTTGTTTTTCCTATATGCACTTTCTAGTGTGCTGTTCTGCTGTTTTGATACCGTTTGATTATCTCTGTAATCTGTATTACCTTAACATGCAGAAATAAGTTATGTCTATCTTTTTTGTTGGGTTTTTTTTTTCTTAAAAGTTATTATCAGTTTACTTCTGGATAAACCTCTTGATGTGTGTTTTATTGCGTCAATGCAAGACGGTCACATTTTATGGGATACTCTCCAATCTTGCTTTTCCAATAGCTGTTTATGGTATCTTTTATTCCAGGTTCGTGTTAAAGCTGCCCTTAACACACAATCTAAAACTAGGCTAATCGGTCCAAATTGCCCTGGCATCATCAAACCTGGAGAATGCAAGATAGGCATCATGCCGGGCTATATTCACAAACCAGGTCGTGTCGGAATTGTTTCTCGCTCTGGCACATTGACATATGAAGCGGTAAGGGGAGAAAACTTGTTTGGTATTCAATTTTCACAAATTTTCATTTAAGACGGTCTCATTGTGAGATAGTCCTAAATTGGGCTAAATAGCCTAATTAAATTAATTAGAACATCAACTTTTGTACTTAAAATACTCACTTTAAATTGTTAAATGTTTAACACGTCATTTTGAATTCAAAATTGACTTTGTGGATATTAAAACTCTTTTTTTTTTTTTTTTTGCATTTTTTTGTGTTTGGTTTCATGTATAGACTTGTCTCACCGTGAGACGTTCTTATATAAGTGTTGCTCTTTAATTTTTGTAATGGCTAACTTGTGTATTGCTTTCAGCTTGTTGCAAAATTGGTTCTTAGAGTACTTCAAGTTCTCTTTGAGTGAAACTTATCAAGATTACAAATATTATTTCTGTTTTTTCTTCTATATAAGACAGCTGCATTGTTCCATAACATCAAGAGTATTTTTTTTGAGTGCTTTTTTGTGGTGCTAAACAAGATGAGGTTTTTGAGCATAGAATAAAAATAAGGCCGTATCGCATCGCATCGGCCGCGTTGTGAAGATTTTCAAAATAAACGAACTGATTTTACCGCGTTGTAAAGGTGTAAAAAAAACCGCGTTTTGGGCTGCATCAAGGGATATCTTATGGTTTCAACCGATATTTAGGCGATATGATAACCGCATCACTCTCGTTACCGCATCAGCGTTCTGTTATCCCAATCGCGACCGTTGCCACATTTTTACACTATGTTCTTGAGGTTTCACTGGTTTTCAATAGTAATTATGTGGCTATTTTTTGCACCGTTTCTATTGATGTTTGCACTAGTTAGTTATTGGAAGCCTTTTCCTGGGCTAGAGCCACAGCATTTAGGGGGTGTAATTTTGGTATTTTGGTGAAGTAGGGATTTGAAATCAATTAGTTAACTTTCTTACACTTTTTTGGTGTTATGATATAGGTATTTCAAACAACTGCTGTTGGCCTCGGGCAATCCACCGTTGTAGGAATTGGTGGGGACCCTTTCAATGGGACAAATTTTGTTGATTGCATTGAGAAGTTCATTGCTGATCCACAGACAGAAGGTGGGCAGTACTTTAATTCTTTTGCTGTACTATTGTGTCATTTATGTTTGTTGTTTTTGTCCATCGATTGCTAGCAGGGACATTGTGGCATTTCCATCATATTATGAAGCAGGGGTGGAATAAATTCATTTCATTTGTAGAATCATTGCAAAAGAACCAGTATTATATGGTTTCTTCCTTAGAATAGACATTGACCCATCTAAAAGGGAAAAGAGATGTTAGAATTTTTCACATAAAATTGGTTGCGTTATAATGTACTCCCTTTGTTCCCCTCATTTGATACATATACTATTTTAATTCATCCCGCATGTTTTACAACATTACCTCTTTTGGGCATGACTCCACCTACAATACTCCACTAATTAAACCCTATAATCACTGCATTAAAGACATGACCCTACCTACAATACCTTATTGAAATACCCACTTTCTTCCTTTTCCTTGGTTTGTGTGCTAGCAAACTTAGGAGCACAGAGGAGTATGATTAAGACTTGTTAAGTTTTGGACACTTTTATGTGCCTTGTGTCAGATTGAGCTAGTTAGTGAAAAGTTTCCTTGTTTTTTTTGTCCAAAATGGTGTCAGTTGTATATGTTCATGTCCTATTATAAGTGTCAACACTGATGATTGAGGTAGAAAGAATGGTCCGAGCAGCATAATGCAATCTTGATTCATCTGAAAACTACGTCTAGCTGAATCTTATTTTGTGCTTGTTTCTTCACGGCAGAGAAAAATTTTCAAGTCTTCATACGTTATACTTATGGATGTAACATTTTAGCACCAGGGCAGTATGTAACAACAGTAATCCATTGATGGGTGGCACTCCACATGCGTCTAATATAACGGGACTATCCCATTTTTCAGGTTTGCACAGAATACAGCATGTCATACAACAATGTCACCTTTATTGGACTATTTTGAAATCTTATGAACTTCCACTTTCCTTTATGAACTCTGGCCTATATGTGGTGAGAAGGATCACTCTCCATATATACATTTGCCCTCTAATTTCAGATATCCTATAAGCATGCCAGTGCCATACGCCTATACTCGAAATGAGACTGGGGATATAGTTTTTGCTTGTTTAATTTGTGTATTCAGTGAGCCTCCTGGTCGAAATGAAATGAGATATCTGTAGTTAGCATTTATGTTTTGTGACACATTCAGTGTATTATATTCACTGAAATTCCAGTTCCACAACTATATTAAGACTTATGGCGTGCCTATAAAATTGCATTTATATGGTAGCCCGTACTAGAAACCATGATCTTTGTAGTTTTCTTGGATTGCATATGCTTATGTTTCTTGCCAACTTTAACACAGGTTTTATAGTGTTTGATGATGTAGGAGATACTGTTTCAATAGGGGACATTGCTTATTTTTTCTTGCCAATTTCACTGCAGGTATTATTCTTATTGGTGAAATTGGAGGTACAGCTGAAGAGGATGCTGCTGCTGTCATCAAGGTAAGCCAGCATGTATTATTTTTTAGAAAGACCCATGAAAAATAAATCTTCTCCTTGGGATTTTCTGACTTTGTATGCAGTGCTACTTGAGCCCGATTCTAAATACTGAATAGTAAAATCAGTGGCAGATCTTGGGTCCATAAGTTAGATGAGACTAAAGTGTTTATTTTTAAAAAATTTTAGAGGGGTTATTTTACTCTTAATCACTAGGCCGCATTTTTATTGTAATAGTAAACAACATTTTGCTTTTATATATTGACCTAAAAAGCTTTAGGGGTCCAAGCCTCGTTCATCCTTAGTAAAGGTCTGCCATTGAGTAAAATGAACTTGCAAAGTTTGATAATCGTTTGGTCACCATTTGAAGTGAAGGATAAAATGTTGATCAGTGTTGTCGGATTAAATAGACCAATTTAGTTTAATATATTGACTGGAATTGAGAATTATGTTATTCAACGAGATGCAAATTGGTTGCTGCCATCTTATCACTTAGGCCATGTGTTGATCTAGTCTTTAGCATGCAAACTTTTTCCTTCCCTACGTTAAATATCTTTGAAACATGACTTGTTCTAGAATAAAGATGGTGTCTTGGATGAATGTTAACATGGAAAGTTTAAGCTAGTAAATTTATATTAGTGAATATGTTTTCACGTCTCATTTTTTTCATTAAGGTTGGGGAGAAGGGATTTTATTAAGACACTAATCTCTTATATTGGTGAAAATTAGATTTAAATTGACTTGTTGACACTAAAAATATCTGTGATATTACGAAATATAATGCTTATGAGATGGATTTGTTCAAATGTAAAAGTGTATTGTTTTTAGTCGGTTGTTGCAATAGTTAACTGGTGATTATTTGCCTGGATTCAAGTTGAAGCCACCGTAACTGTTTGTTCAAGGTCTCTTAGTTTCTCTGTGACGCTGTTCCTTGCTTATGCTATGTTTGAACTTGACTAAGGAAACCTTTAGTTGTGAATTAAATTGCCCGTCATTTGAAGACTGAGGACTTTGGTTTTAGTGTGAAATTTATGAAATTACATGGGTTGTTTTTAGGGTTTTTTATTCATAGTCTATGGCAATTCAAACTCAATGAAGAATTTACTGGTATGAAATTTTGTAACACTAAAATCTGTGCTATTTAGTGTAGTATATAAGGACAGTTTGTTGCAACTCACAACACTGTCTCTTTTTGCTTCTATTCATTCAATTGAGGAAAATCATCTAATTTTATTTTTTGGGGGTCAAGCAATAAAGAAGTGTCTTTGTTATCAGTTTATGTGTATTCTGGCTGCCTTTGCATCTCTCACTGAGTTGTTTGAATATAACAGGAAAGTAAAACTACCAAACCCGTGGTTTCTTTCATTGCTGGACTGACAGCACCACCTGGCCGGCGCATGGGTCATGCTGGAGGTAAAGCATTATGATGTCAATTTTTAGATTGTTGTCCAACTTTATCTTTCTGCAGCTCTGCTGGTTGCTAATTTATACTGTTCACATGATGATCTTGCTTATTGTTGCTTCAGATGTTCAGCTCTGTAATCTCAAACGTGATTTACCTCTTGGTACCATGATATTCTTATAATACTACCCTTTGGAGTTTGGGACCCTCAGCCAAATAATCTTTGGCTACTCTTTTATAGAATTTTGGTTTATATGGTGCACGTTTTTGTACTTCTCTGCTGTATGCACAAAGCTAGTATGGTTATTGAATTGCAAATGTTGATTATTTGCAACTTTTTTCTACCTTTCAGCCATTGTCTCGGGTGGGAAAGGCACAGCGCAGGACAAAATCAAGACTCTCAGAGAAGCTGGTGCCACCGTGGTGGAGTCTCCAGCCAAGATGGGTACAACAATGCTCGAAGTCTTTAAACAGAGGGGTCTTCTCAGTTAGGTTGAAGTAAATCCGATGCTCTTTCTTTGGTTTTCTCTTCATATTACAGTGTGGCATAATAGATTGTGATGTGAATTGTGGAAGTCTTTTCCAGCATCACTTGTTGAAGGACGGGCAAGATTTTGATTCTGTATGAATATATTTTTGCCTCTATTTCCATTGAATTTCAGTGCGGGGGCAATCATCCATTGAGATCAAATGTAATTTGGAAATGTCAAGTTTTGTTAGACGTCGAGTGAATTTGAAATCGATGCCTTTAATGTTTACATTAAATTAATAAAATTTGAGCTAAGAATACCTTCTCGATGTGCTGCTCTTTTAAATTTGGCATTGGTGTCTGAAGTATTTGTGTAAGCAGCCAAACTATCTTGAATAGAATTATATAGCAAGCAGCTTTTGGAATTTGGCAAATCCGGAATGTCAATGGTTTTCTCAAGGGATCACTACTTTGTGGAGAAAGTATTTTGGAAAGACCTTTGATTGTCTCATTTGTAATGACGATCCGAGTTTATATCTTTTGTTATTTGCATGTCATGATTATCTGCCTCAGTTTCAAGGTCTGTGTACTGTGTACGGCCTGCTACTAGCATACTGCATGCACCAACTATCACCAAACATTTTTTAACACTAATTAATTAATTATAAATAAAAATAGCCAACTAAATATTGTTTCAAATTCGAATCCCTTTTAAAACCCTGTAAAACCTCAATTCAATTAGAATGCTTGAAAGCCTTTACTATTAATGGAAAAATAAGAAAATTTAACATTAACTAACATAACTAAACTCCAGTGTATATATAATAACTCATAGGTAAATTTATTTTCTTTTTTACAAAAAGTAATATGAACAAATATATCTAAATTTACAACTCAAAAAAAATATATATATCTAAATTTATGCTAATCAAGTAGAACTGTAGAAGTATCATTTTCATGGTCAAAGTGGTGGGTTTCTACAAAGAAATGAAATTTATAGTTTATATAATACACCTTTCTATTTATTTTAAATATCTCATTTGCCTCTACGTTTTTTAATACATTAATTTAATTTTCATGTCTTCAATGATATGTACAAAAAAATTATTTAAAATTAATATTAATAAAATATAGAATCAAACAAAAATAAAATACAAATACAAATTGATAAATAGTTATCATCAAATTCAAATCAAAAGTGATAAATTAAAATTTTTTTTTAAATAAAATCGTCTCACCGTGACCTTATACTTAGGTTAAATAGCTAAAAAATAAAAACTTTCACCTTACATTTTTTAACGTCTTCTCTATTTAAATACAATTACTCCTACTAAAAGTCTAAAACCCTAAACCCTCTTTGCTTCCCTCTCCTTCCTTCAATTCCATTCCAATCCACCCTTTTAGGGTTATTCCACTTTCCTTCAATTTCAAGCATTTCTTCAATCATGAATTCAAGCATCAATGTCAAAGCAGAGTCCGTTCACACCACAATGTTCACTTCAACAAAACGATTGTCTCAAGTTTCCTGCAACTCAAATATTTGCTGTAAAAATAAAATACCCAATTCGTTTTTTGCCCCAAAAAGCCTTTCTTTATCTCCATTTACTCTTAAAAACCTGGAATTGAAAAGGGTTTGTGAAAATAGGCAGGTTCTTGCATTGGCAAGTAGTGGGAATGAGAGTGATGGCTTCACTTACAAGGATGCGGGGGTCGATATTGATGCTGGGTCTGAGCTTGTTAAAAGAATTGCTAAGATGGCACCTGGAATTGGTGGCTTTGGAGGATTGTATCCTTTTGGTATACTTATTGTCCCCTTTATTTGATTCTCCTAAGGGGCTATTTGGTTGGGCGAAAACATTTTCGTACATATGATAATTAATTTTCCCTAGTTGGTTTGATGGAGAACTCTTAGGGAGATGCAGGTTTTGGGGATGGAAGGGAGGAGGGAAATTGGGTTCTTTCATTTTTTGAGGAAAATGTTAAAAAGTGATGGAAAGCTTTTCTCCAATCTTAATTCTCTTATCAAATCAAACATTGGAAAAGTAGGTAAACTAGTTCTATAGGAAAAATGTTTTTCCCGCTAACCAAACTCCACCTAAGTTGGCCTTATCTTGCTAATTGTTTGAAATATACTAGTATGTAAGATTTTTTGTTCCTATTTTATACCGAAAATGTGATATTGATTTTGAAAATAGGTGGTAGTTTTTGATTTTTATGTGCAATTTGATTGAAATATAGTACTTCTACTACTTTAAAGTGAATGACTTATGTGATTTGATGGATGAGGAGTCTGGAGAGAGTGACTAGATATATGAGATATGTCTCTTTTCTTGATGTATTCTTTAAGGAAAGATTTGAAGTGAAGGCCCAAATGGAAACGGGTATTTAAATTTGAAGGAAGTATAGTTAAAATGGGGTCACTCATAACATCAATGTAGTGCTTGTTTGCGACTTCCAAATATTTGGCTACAAGGTATTAGGAGACAGGAGCAAGTTCATGTTATTTTGTTGGTTCCTCTATTAGCATCCTCAAAGAAGTTTATGCTTCACTGTTGCATTATATAGTTTATGAATGATTCAATCAACATTGAATTGATAATGTCTCGTTAATTTTCTCAAGTTTGTGGCTTGGATATAATAATTGCTTTTCTGTAATGTCTCCAAGACCCGCTTGCTTCAATTTTGCTTAGATTGGATGCTTCACAGTTAGCTTAGATTAGATGGTGTCTGCTATTGGAGTCTACATTTATTGGAGTCTGCTATTGTTTGAAACTTTGACTTATGCATCTTTTCTAGTGTTAAACTTCTTCATTGTTTTCATACTTTTGTAGGAGATTCATATCTTGTTGCTGGTACTGATGGTGTTGGTACCAAGTTGAAACTTGCATTTGAAACTGGAATACATGAAACTATTGGAATTGATTTGGTAACATTTGATTTTGATATCTAATCATTATTTATTTTTATTCAGGTTGGCCTCTTACTATCGTTTTTTCCAGGTTGCAATGAGTGTTAATGACATCGTTACTTCCGGAGCAAAACCCTTGTTTTTCCTAGATTATTTTGCTACAAGCCGCCTTGATGTTGACCTTGCTGAGAGGGTACACTTTGCAGCACATTTTTTTCTTTCCTTATAATATAATCTTATCGTCTCATTTGGTGCAAATTTTAGGTCCTGACTCCTGTCAATGAGTTATTTTCTGATTCAGAAAAACATAATACAAATATTTTTCTGAATTCAGGTAATCAGAGGAATTGTTGATGGTTGCCAACAATCTGATTGTGTTCTTTTGGGTGGAGAGGTAATTCAGATCTGTGTGCATTAAGTGTTGATGTTGCAACTTTTAAATAATATAATTTCCGTTCTTGTTTTTGAAGGGGTAGCTTTTATAACTGTTGGTTGATGTACAAATTTTTGTCTTTAAGACTGCAGAGATGCCTGGTTTTTATGCGGATGGTGAATATGATCTTAGTGGATTTGCTGTGGGAAGTGTGAAAAAGGACTTGGTCATTGATGGGAAGAATATTGAAGCTGGAGACGTACTCATTGGTCTTCCGTCTAGCGGAGTCCATTCGAATGGTTTTTCTCTAGTGAGGAGGTTAGCAATTGATTGATTTATATTTGTTAAAACCGGGTAATGACCCAAATGGCAATGCAACGAGTCTTAGACTGTGAGGTGTTGTTGAGCATAATTGGATGGAAGAAAACTTACTCACACATTTGACAAATACACGTGTTGTAGGGTTTTGGCACATAGCAATTGCTCTCTGACGGACAAAATTCCTGGCGAGACAATTACCATGGGTGAAGCCTTGATGGCACCGACAGTCATATATGTTAAGCAGGTGATTTTTTCCCTCCATTTATTGAACACTATCTAGATGGATTGATATTCTTTGTCTTGCTTAAGTTGCTTGTTTTTCTGTGTGAAGGTGCTTGATTTGATCAGCAAGGGAGGAGTAAAGGGGATAGCCCACATAACTGGTGGTGGGTTCACCGATAATATACCAAGAATTTTCCCAAAGGGTCTTGGCGCTGTCATTAATATAGATTCTTGGCCCGTTCTCCCCGTGTTTAAATGGCTCCAAGAGGTAAGAGTTAAATGCTTCCATTGTCTTATTGAGATCTCTATTTGTTTCTCGGATGGGTTTGAATTTCTAAAACCTGATATATCTGTTGACTTTTGGTTGTTGCATTCCATGCTTGGAAGTAGACACAAAATCAGACTTATATGACCTACTTGTGCTTGTGGTGGTAGGTGGGAAGAATAAATGACAGTGAGATGAGGCGGACGTTTAACATGGGAATCGGGATGGTGGTCGTTTTAAGTCCTGAAGCAGCCAAAAGCATAGTTGGTAATGCAAATGGAGCAAGTCCAGTATATCGCATCGGTGAGGTGGTGAGCGGTGAAGGGGTCAGCTATCGATGAGAGATGTGGATTGTTTCACATTAAGACCTCGATGTATCTTTAAAATTGTTAATAATATGCTAAAACTGATGCAGCGCTTCTTTGCTGTGGTCTGAAGATCTATAGACTAGGAAAACAAAATGTTAAACTTGTTTTCCTTTTGAAGGTGGTGAATTTATTGCCATTTAGCTTGGTTGCTGACTAATTTTGATAAATATTAATTGATTACCTTTTTGTATTTTATTTTAATTAGTACTCCTTATTGTCATTAATACAGGACTTTTTTTTTTCTTAATCCCCTTCTCTTCTCTTGTGGGAAACATACAGATAACAAATGCTAAGCTGGTGAGATAGTAAAGATTACATTATCTTTTTCTATTGGGATTGGGAGGGGTTATATTAGATGAATACAACCTTATATTTGTTAGAACAAGTAGTATAAGGAGGTATCATTATAAAATTCTGAACTCTTTTCTCAAGTGCATTATTTTGACTTTTTTTTTGACTATCATGAATGTTTATCTTTAGTAACAATGAGTATACCTAATCTTAAGCTCGAACATAAAGAAGCTTATTTTAGAAATTAAATATCCGAAGTTTATTTTGGGAATTTCTTTTATAATTAGCTTATTCTTTGCAATGCTTCAATACTCAATACTAGAGAGCATGGCAACATAGTATACAGACTTAGAAGATGAAAGTTCAAACAAACATCTTCTTAAGTTGACGGCCCGTTTGATAAGTGGTATTAAATGGTGGTAATGAGAATGAAACTAGTGTAAATTTGGTTGAAATTCCTTGCTACCTTGATGGTCATGCTTGTGCAATTTCAATCATCTCATTTTCTTCATATATTTCATTCCAATGTATTACCATCTAGGGAGGTGGTATTAGGTGGTAACGGAAATTTGTGAACAAAAGAACTTTTTGTGATTAAAGTTTTATCACCATGGAAATGACAATGAAATTTTACATTATAAATCATTTTCATTACCACCACTTAGTTTCACTAACCAAATGGGCCGTAAGTATCATAAATAAATAACTAATTAGTTTATCTATTATCTATTAGAACTTAAGAGTACTATTACTACAATATCTACTAGTTTTTCTGTTAAGTTAGTTGTCTAATAAATTTTTTAACTAAATTCTGCTTTTTTTAAGATAGATACATAATAATGATAAAAGTTATGAATAATTAATGAATAAGAATGCCCATCATGAATGTTTGCAGAAAAGAAGCATGTCTCAAAATATGCTCAATTTTTTAAAATTTCTATTTTTTTCTAATAAGCTGAAAGAAGTAGATCTGTAAAAAAATAGTTTCTTTAAAGATTTTATATTTAACAATACGCTTATATATATATATATATATAGTTGGCTTTCTTTGTTAGTTTTTCTTTACATACCCAAAAAATTAAATAGATATGTACAAGGTTGAAGAATATTTGTGGGATAAGATTTGCATTTACATTAGGGAAATAATAATCGTGTTTACACCTGTGATACACGGACACGCCACTGAACAGGCGTGTCGCGTGTCGGACACGTGTCGGACACGGACACGCGAAAATCCGTATCCGACACGCCAAATGAAGTGTTCAATATTTTAATATTTTTTCGGACACGCGGACACGGCAAGAGTCAAGGACACGTTTTTTTAAAAAAAAAATAAATAAAAAAATTTGAAATTCTGAACTTCAGAATAGTGATACACTGTCACTGATACTCGAATCAAGCAAGCTTTCTCTCTCTACAAATTGTTTTAATTTTCTCTCTATAAAAATTATTTTTTATTTAGTTTATTATACGGGTATTTTTTATGGAAATTAAATAATACCCAGAAAACAAAAATTGAAAATCGAAAATAGAAATGGATGGGATTGTAAGAGGCTTTGTTTGTGGTAGACTAATAAATGAGGGTATTGAATACAAATAGTGGTTGGACTTTAAAGCAAGTTTTAATTTGAGGAAGAGAATAGAGAGTTCAAAAGATGACATCTAAATATCTTTTATTTTTCCATTTGGAATTTTTGTAGAAAATATGGAATAATAATAACAAATTGTCAATAATAAACTAATTTTTTTTGATCCGTTGACTATTTTGTATGACTATTTTTAAATACTCATGTTGTTTATTTGGTACTTATTTGCATTTTATATGAGTTTTATGTTTTTAAAGTGTTTATTTACAAATATCAAATGAAAGATTGTAAAATTATCTTTAATTTGATATATTTATTATATTACCATTTTCGTGTCCCCGTGTCCGCCATTTTTAAGTTGGCGTTTTCCCGTACCCGTGTCGTGTCCGTTTTAGTGCAACCTAGGTTTACACCGACATAAATAAAAGCATATTTGAAAAATAGACTTAAATTAAGTCTAATCAACTAGTCCACTCAATTGTCAACCATGTTTCACTTAATTTCATGGATGCAAGCATCTTGTATAGTCAAATACCTTGACAGAAAAACACAACCTCACCTAATCTTCATTATCGACTTTTGAATTTATTACTACGTCATATATTATAACAGCAAGAATGCTCACTTATCCGATCAATCGTTCGTATTTCAACTGCTCTCGTCTTCTTATTATGATCTTTTTTTAAAGTATAATATTTTTATCCATATAAGAGCATTGATCTAATAATTATTTAATAAAATTTGTCTTTTAAATATAAGGGCATATATAGATCATATAATATCTCAATAATGAATTTTTATTTTTACTACTTACCGTTAATTTTATGAGTCATATTTTATTAAATGTCCCCACTGCCATAAAAATATAGAAACATAAAACACTAGAAGAATGAGACTTTTGAATGTATTTCGACACAAACGGAGGAAATTTGATATGCGATTTCAAACCATATCTTTTCATGGCACCCCTACTATGTAAGTACTTTATGGTTCGGTTCTTTAGTCAGGTTAATAATAGAAATCGATCCACTTAATAATAACCTCATGCTTATTCCAAGAATAATGTAGATGAACACAAATAATAAATACAAAGTGAGTTTCTGCCACAAGTCTCCGTATCAGTTACCATGTCTATCAAGCCCTTCCATTCCACTCCAGGTAGAATTCTTCCAAGAATTCTTCCATAAACTTGTGCCTTTTCTCTGCCCTCTTCCGTCCAGCCTAAACATAAACACACAGGACTTATTTGAATGTCATAAAAAGTGCAATACAAGCAAGCACGACATTTGAGGAATTGAACGTGTTTAAATGGAAATAACACCAAACGTTGTCCACTCAATCACAAGACGACAGACACAAAAAAAAAAAAAAAAAACGCAATAAATGAATGAATAACCACAGAAAGAACCACAAAAATGACTCCGAACTAATAGTAGGAAAATATCTAGACTAGAGTTCTGAAGCCACAACTAATAAGTCACACATTCTAACCTGTGTTTTCATCAAATCCTTGAGTTTCAAAAGCTTCTCATGGAAATGATTTATTGTAGTCTGTTTATCTTTATTCATGTACTCTTCTTTTGACATTGCAAACCGTGGCTTTATGGCAGGATCATGCAGAACCCTGCTCCGACTTCCCCCAAATGTGAAGCAGCGTGCAACACCTGAAATTAAAGAAATAAGTAAAGCTTAACTACAACATATACTCGACCAAACCTAAGCACTGCATCACATTGAGCTGTAGTAGAAACTACTGAGCTATTGATGCTGTATGAAAAGTTCTCTCATATCATTGTCTGATCGTGTATTGTCCCAGTCAATAATCATGAAAGTTCATTAATTAAAGAGCTTCAAGCTGTCCACTACGCAAGAATTACAACAGTTCATTACATGAAACTATAAGTTCGTCATGTTATAAAATGTGTAATTTAGGGAAATACCAATGGCACCAATAGCGTCAAGTCGATCCGCATCTTGCACTACCCCATACTCCAGAGAGCATTCCTGATCTCTGACTCCTGAAAGCTCCTCTTTGAATCCTGCACAGATCTCCGTGAAAAAAAAATCAGTACTTTTTGAGTTTAGATGCCTCAGTTTCAAAGATACTCCAATCTCTTTCTTGTGCATCTTACACAAATACATAAAAGGAAAAATTCTTTGGTTTGAAAGTTCATGGGATGGGGTGGAGAAAAGTAATGGAATGAAACAAATCAATCAGAGATCAGATGTCAACAGGTAAAAATTAGGGAGCCAAACTTCATTGCAGAAGATGATTGTAACAAAATCAAGAAAGCATCCAACCAAATCTACATGAATGACCTCTCAATGTCGTACATCGGTGGGAAACAACCAACCATCTGTCACCAATGAGAAAGACTAATTTCAAAGGGAATAGAAGAATTCGACCTCTCAATCCTCAAAATCCTAAGAGCACATTTATATGCAAGGAATCACTTCACATTAAAGTCTACAACCAGTCAAGATAGTCAACTATCTCAAGGACCGGACTTCCGCATGTAATTCTAGGGTTGCACAAAAACACTACATCAATGTGTAATTGGTGATGGTAAGGCCGTGATGAACATTAGAAAGAACTTCTGGCATCTGCAAACAGCATAACATTCAGAGCCATTCTACCAGCCGCTCAGATAAGTCAGGTTACTCTTTAGTCCAAAATGAAATAGTGGAACAAGTGAAGCATAGAGTTTTTCCCACCCTCCCACTCCCTCCCCATCATGCCCCTACAGCTATCAATGTGTGGCCGTGTGCTGACCTCAGAGAGCGTCATCTCAATGGCTCAACCATAATAAGGTTGTTTTAATACCCTGGTTTCTCAAAGCTAGGTCTCATATCTCCATATTCTACAACCAACATTGCACCTGATAGAATCTAAATTATAACTTCGAAACGCAGCAGCCCCAACTTTTAATTTATTGAGGGAAAGTCTTTCAGTAAAAAGATGATAGCAGTAAAAATTGTTAATGATTAAATAAAGAATCAGGATGAGGATCCATAGAAATCGTGCTACCACCATTAAAATGTTTTGGCTTGTTCGCATAAGATATTAACGAACTCATCCAACAAAAGAAACTCATTTTTTTTTCAAAATATTATATATCTGATCACTCTCCAATCAGAAGAGGTATCTTTAAGAACCAAAGACCACACAATCAACAAAGGAGGCTCCACTAATATCAGATGGATAACAATAATAATAATAATTATAATATGAATCTATGAACCAAGGTTTAATCATATAGCCACACCAAGGGAGGAGAGGCCACTCTTCAACAATAAGCAGCATCTTTTTTAACCAAACAACAGACCAAGGAACTGCAGTTCACATTGGAGGATGCTACTTTGACCCAAGGTTGAACCATATAGTCAGCACAAAGTAAATGCAAAGATATTTTGTGGTCTCTTTCTCTAAAGTATAAAGAGTGATTAAAACATTCAATCTACAAGAACAAAAATATATTATTTCAGAATTAACAACATTAAATTGCAGGACTAACAGCTTTATCTCCTTTAGAAACCAAGAAAAAAAATCTCATGATTTGGTCAACCATAATACTACTATATGTGTGTGTTTTCGCACTGATTTGTGTTTTCATGCTCATGAGTGTTTAAAAGTGTAAAGATCTTTACTAAATGGAGGAAGTATTGTAGTATACACAAGTGTGAGTATAACCCTACAGAATACTCTGGGGAATAAAAATTACTAGAAGCAGCTCTGCCTTAGCATAAAGTCCTAATAAGAAATTATCATGAGGGAAATACTAAGTCCAAAAACGAAACAATCAAGAGGGAACATAATTATATTACTCTGTTAATTAGTTGTAAGCTGCCATAAAGTGGTCATTGAGAATTCTTATTTAGATAATTTTTCAAGATTTATTGAAACTTTAAAAAAGAATTAAAAAGGGATTCGCAATTTTAAAGGGGACAGTAGCAACTAATTTGCATCCTAGAGTAAAACACTGGTGTTAAATCTAACTATCTATATTCTAAGTTACAGCAGAAAATCAGCATACCCATTTGTTTTATGATATCCAATATCTTCATTGCTTTGGTCTCCTCTATGCCTTCCTGTTCAAGAAACTGTTCAGCTACCTTTTCCTCCGCAGGATCTCTGCATTTATAAGGCTCAAAAATGACTACAGGAAAAATAATGATAACCATAGAGAGAAAATGCATGGGCAAACTTATCCTTCAATTTTTAAAGGTTTCTGATAGATAAATGATAAACACTGCTGCTAGTAGAAGCAGGAGGTTTTGTTATATTCAGGTCCGCAATTGGATTTACTTTGTCGGCCTTATTTACTTGAAGTCCCTTTACTAAACCTCTATTATTATAGATGGCACACCCCTCGCTGAAGTAAGGCACAACCTTTGGAAAGTAGGTTTCTCGGTAAAACGGTTTAAATTTGTAAAATTAAGCAGCTATAAGTTCCATCTGTGCATCAGAGGCTTAAGCGACCCTCACTGAAAAGTGAAAATGCTCAGGCCTTTTTAAGTGCACGGGCAGCTGCAACATGGGATGTGATCATTCAAAACCGTGTATGAGCTGGCTTAAAGCATCTCCGATGCATAGTTTTCCCAAAAGTTTGCTCTCCATTTTTCCTTCACTCTAGTAAATTCCATTTCACTCCATCTTATCCACAATGCTAGCAAGCCCAAAAATTCCCTCTCCTTCTTGTCTGTGCTACATAAAGTCTTAGTCAATTTAAGTAATTTTTTATCAATATCTGGGAGTATTGTTTAGTTAAAAATATTGTTACATACATATTTTTGGACCAACAACAGCCTTAAAATAATAATTTCATCAAAAAAAATTATTATTGAGAGTTAAGAGTATTACTCAATTAATTTAGTGTAAAATACATATTTTGTTACAACACCTTTCACCTCGACAAGAGATTTTCTAATGACAAAGCCATGAACAACTATCTTAAAATTAAACTCTATATAGGGGGAATATAAAATTTGAGGACAGTAACAGGGATGCTGAGTTGAGTATTCCAACGATTTTGCAAAATTTCCACGTACTAATTCCACAACAACCAAGCTAACATCATATCAATAAAGAGAAACTTTTAACAAGTTGCAACAATGTCAGGAAAGTATGAAATAAAGCAAAAAAGAGCTAATCACTCGTGACTAGAATCGATAAAAAGAAAATTTTCACAAAAAAGATATGTAGACCAATTAACTGACCTCGCATATTTGTAGTCTCCTGAAATGGATCATACAAAGAAATTCATTAGTAATGTTAAAGAAAAGGAATCATAAAAAAATATTTTGGCAAATTTTTTTTCATTTTTTCACATCTGCAATTGGGACCGTGTACTTGTAAGTTAGTTTGTTAAAATATTGAAAACTATCATACTCGTTCTGACAATAAACAGTAGACTTCAAGTACGAAAGGGTTAAATTTAATGTATGGAAGCATTACCTATATCATGTAAAAGGGCAGCAAGTTCCACCTACAAGGATACAGGTAACTTACAAGTCAATAGCATGACGAAAGTGCTGCAGATAAACCAATACTCTCTACTGGTGCTTATACCATTGAAGTTTTCACACTGTCCTCACTCTCTGGTCTGAATACATCAACGAAAACAAAGCTAGAACCTTAATCCAGAAAACATTGGGGGGTCGGCTATATGAAGCAACCAATCTCAATGGTCATCCACATAAATTTCCTTTTCCACTCATCTCTAATTTGTAAACTAGATACAAAATACAAACAAATTACTATATATTAAAAAAAGAAACAAACGCAACATCTTTGATCAAGTCACTTTCATGTAAACGTAAACTAAGCAATTTACTTCAAATAGTAAACAATTTGTGCACAATTCATTACAGGCGAAACCAAAACTTTAGATGAGGGTAGGGAAAATATTTCCATATCAACATTACAAAAAAAATTTCGTAGGTGAGTCATGAATGGTTCAAATTTTGCCATAAGTTTAGGACATTTTAGCAACAACACCAGTACTTAGATATAGAGTTCAAATAATTTATTAGCCAAATACTCCATATGTTCAACATTTTTATTGATTTTTTAGAGCGGATCGCCCTTCGTCCACCAATAGCTCCGGCTCTCTACACAAGGCAAGAATCAATCCACGACATACGCACAATGTGATAAATGGTAGTACTAATACACATCACTCATCAGTAACAATATACCATTTTTATATAGACAATATAGTAAAAAACAATCAACAATTTCAAACCCTTGAATAATTTTGAGCAAATTTTGTATTATTACGGACAAGAATAGCTAAATTTGAGCATAAAGAATGAACTCAAATTGTTTGATGAAAACAAAAACAATGAATTGAAAAAAACGGAAAGATTATTACAATTAGCATGGAATCAGGTGAAGAAGAGAGGCCTTCCTCAGCAGCAATAGAGAGAGCTAGATCACGAACACGATAAACATGAGCAGCATCATGAGAAGCATCG
Organism: Amaranthus tricolor; assembly: GCF_026212465.1. Taxonomy (NCBI): domain Eukaryota; kingdom Viridiplantae; phylum Streptophyta; class Magnoliopsida; order Caryophyllales; family Amaranthaceae; genus Amaranthus; species Amaranthus tricolor. The sequence goes on along the minus strand of NC_080048.1, from coordinate 41,039,609 downwards.
TTGCCTTTCATGGATTCTTCAACTAGCTTCTCTGCTCTTCTCACTACGTCTCTCCTACCCTCCATCGCCACCTTTTTTCCCTGCTTTCAGTCCCTGTACTGTCAATAAAGCCAAAAGCTAATAATTCACATTTGTCCAAAAGGTGGAGTTTTGAGTTGATCAGTTTCATTCCAATCTTCCTTAAATCACACGTTCTTTGTTAACACCGTCTCAATACCAATCAACGAAATCATACAAAAATACAAATACAAATACAAATAAAATTCTAATTCTAAATTAAAATTATCATAAATTAAAATAAATATAATTAAAAATTATCATAATTTAAAGCAAATTAAAACTCTAATTTATAAACAATCAATACCTAAATAAAATTAATTTTATCATAATTTAAAGCAAATTAAAATTAAACCCAAATAAAATTACACTCAAATTTCAATATTTTACGAAATATAAGTATGGGAAATTGGATTATAGGGTTGTGGACTATCGGCAACAATGATGCAGTGGCAGTGATAGTGTCGGCAGTAGTGGCGGTGGGCAGGCCACAGGCAAGCGACAAGACGGCCACAATGGTAGTTGAGAATTAAGGAAACTAAGTGAGATCGGGAGGAAGAAGAGTCCAAAATGGGACAATTAAGGAAACTAATAGTCATTTATTTCCTTAATTTATTAGTCATTAGTTGTAATTGTGTCTTTTAAAGTAGTATTAATTGTTTTAAAGTTAGAAATCGTGACTCGCTACTGTAGCATAGTGGTATGGAAGTGAGATTAATTATTCATATTTGGCAATAGGTTATGAGGTCAAAGTCTTAGTACTATTTTTTTGAATTTTTTTTTACGGGGTCGCATATGCAACTTCATCACCTTAACTAGGTCCACCACTTAACGAGTTAAATATATTTTAAAAGTTATCTTATAAAAATTATCAATATAACACATGCTTTAAAGATATTAACTCAAAATACAAAATTTAACTATAAATGTAATAAATAATGATGTAAAAACTGAAAAACCTAACAAAATGTGTCAAAGCAATGCGCTTTAACCTGATTTTCAAAGTATTTTGAGTCAATCATTTTTAAAATATGGGTCAACATTTTTGAACTAAGACATATCAATTTAATCATGCTAATTGTATTATCACGAATTACCTTAACCTATATCTAGTTGAGCACTATTTATTGATATTGATAATGAAATATCGTATAGATAAACATATTAGAAATCACATGGCTAAGAGTTTAAAGAAGTAAAGGTGCCTTTAATTTCAACTTCCATAAATAAAGGCACTAATGGCGGTTAGATCACCGCAAAGAAAAATATATTTCAATTGCAGCATAACATCAAATGACCAAATTTAAACATACAAAGCTGAAACAGTTCGATCGAGAAATAAAAATCTATTGTCATTTTTCAAGGATCACTCGAATCCAACTTTTTTGTGGACGCTGCATAAGTCTCAAATCAGCAAAAAATCAGCGGGAACTTCTCTCTAGTCTCCAAACATCGACATACATCTTCCAAAATCCATAGTAATTTTCGACAATTATTGATCTACTATCTTATAAGAAACTCCTGTTCCAGGATCGACCGTCTGCGAAGAGAAATAAAAACCATAAACAACATGTTACGCGCTCAAAAAATTTGGCTAGTATGAAGAATGATCCTTTACCAAAAGGGTTGATCGAAAAATGCATATTATGGACATTTCATTTTTGATGATTCCAAATACCAAATCTAGGTGTTACAGATATGCCAATCTCATAGAAAGTTCTACAATCACATGAATTACGTTATGTAATTAAATGGAAAGAGCGTTCAAAGTAAGAAACGACCGTATCTTTCTTGGCTAGCTTATCTACAAGTCAAAACATAGACTCCATTTCTAAGATGGCACTTCAAAAAAAATTCCAACCAGTGAAAACCGAGTGGGTGAACTATGTTGCTGCCGTTCTTATGAAATTCCTTGGTAAGGTTGTGGACATTCAACCCTACCATTAAACAACACTATTTCATGGAATCTTTACAGAATTCTTATAAAATCTTTGGCCAGAATGTGTACAATTCTTATAAACTCATAGCACCACTGAATAACTGCGTCCACAGTTCACACGCTCGAAGAAGATTAAGAAAAACAAAAACATAAAAATGGAAAAAATGAACAAAGCTACTTCCATATTTTAATTAACAAGTCCCTACACTGTACCCGGATATATATGACCATCTTAGTATCTTTTTCTATTGAATATTATAAAAATCAGGGGCACCCATCAGTTTATGACCTAGTTATTGAACCTTCATTTATAATGTTGTAAAACAATTGTGCCGATTGAGGAATATGAGGGAGCTTGTAGTGACTATCATTCTCTTCCTCTACTCTAAGAAGTCCCCATCCCCAAATACCTTTAAAACACAAGGAAAAGGCTCCAATGCTCTCAAATCTGAGATTTGAACTTAACAGGGTAAAAGCATGTAAAAACACCACGTCAAGCAAGTATAACAGTATATGGGGGCCTAGAGGCACGTTAAAATTTAGAGGTTATTAATTTTGCGCCTCTGTAGTTATTGGTCTTAGGCTTAGCCACTTCAACAACATCACCTCATCAATACGGATCACAGGTAAGCAGATCAAGAAGGATATGATCCAATGCTATCAAGAAGTAAAATGTACTTGCAGTTTAAAAGTATATTGCAAAAGTCTAATCAGTGGTCAAGTAAGCAGCATAGAGGACCACCAATTTCCAAGCACTACACTAGCAATGTTAATCACACTGTGTAACAACCTATCTCATTATAAGTACGAGTATACAATAATAAGTAGAATGGAGTTCAAGGGATTTGTGCGCCAATGAGTCGTACTCCCAGACGTGACCGCTCTCTGTCTGGTCAGGTAGAGTACATAATAGTATGCCAGTCTATTAACCCTCATCAGAAACTACCAGAGAATCTACTCTGCCCATGCACTCACAAGGAGTGCTAATATCATTGGATCAAAAAAATAAGTCAGATAAGAACATTTGAGATATTTTGAGAAAGATAACAAGGGAAAGTTCACATCTATTGGTCATCTTCTCATATTAATGCAAACTTCTTCTTAGATTAAACCAAACTATATGGGGATCCTTCTCATATTACTCTACACTCTAAAGTGATTTACCCCGTTATCATTAGGTTCATTAGCAATATTTTTAAAAAAAGTGAATCTCTTCTCTCCTCCGGAGTCACCCTCACCCTATCAATTCCACTACCAGAGAAGAAAATCGCTAATTCTACCATCCACCATTAAGAATGGCGAACTTTATCTTCCATGTCTTTCCTCTCTCTCCTCTTCACAAAACATGTTACCAATATTATAGCCCTAATGCTAAATCAATAGAGAAATGCTACATCAGTTACTCCCAAAGTCCAAATTGTTTGCATAACATTACAACTAGAGAAAATAACTTCAACCCTAAATCAAACCCAACAAATCCTACAAAGAAGGTTCTCTTCAAAAACTTTTGCTTTGATGAACTTTAAATTAGTACCTAGCCTCTTTCAAAATCGGATCGTCAAAATTCTCCAACGTCACATCAAACGTAATGAAATTCAACCCAATCGAGTGAAACAACTCATTTGCGTATTGCCAAATCATCTAGCCAATTTATTGGGTATTGGTTCGGTTAGTGTGGAGAGAGATTGAGATGATATTATAAAAACTATTAAAGATATGAGGAGGAAAGACCGGGTATGGGGGAAACATAAGTTTTAATGAAATGAGACTATTACGAGGAGGGTAACCGTAAAGTAGTAGATATTAGTTAGGTTATTATGTTAAATTGGAGTAGGGATTAATATGAGAAGTGAACCAATAGTTATATTCATCTTATTGATTCTAACTAGTTTGAATTAGATAAAACGGTGAGAATCCGCCAATATTTAATCAAAAAAAAGATCATTAAGAAAACCAAGTTGAAATAATAGTCGGGATGCAAAACAAGGGAAACCATGGTATGTATAAGCTGGTAAACGAGCACCAACTCCACATGCATTTTTGGTCCTTCCATAGAGAATGATACCACAAATAAATCGAAAAAACCATGAACTATCGATAAACCTGATTATAATGCACGGCTATTTAAATTATTAAACAAAAAAATAAATCAGCAGCAAAAAGATAGGAGGCCAAATATAGTCCACTTCAAAAAAATATCAATAAACAGTCATTGATAAACACCAATAGTTGTGTATGACACACACCTCAATTATGAATCCTAGTTTGAACCTTTGGCTTTGTCTTTGTCTTTGTCTTGAACCCCAACAGCATCACTAACCAAAGCAATTGGCCTCTGATCAATGACTTCATCAATAATCCCAAACTCTTTTGCTTCTTCAGGTGTCATAAAGTAATCTCTATCCATGTTCTTCTGAATAACATCAATAGGCTGCCCTGTATGCTTACAATACAATGCATTCAGTGAATCCCATACGCGAACAATCTGTTTTGTGTGAATAGTCAAATCCTTTGCTTGCCCGCTATAACCACCAGATGGTTGATGAATCATAACTGTTGCATTTGGGAGGGCTTTCCTTTCACCCTTGGCGCCAGCAGCCAAAAGGAGTGAAGCCATTGATGCAGCTTGTCCTAAACATATTGTGTGGATTGGAGAGCGGATGTACTGCATTGTATCATAAATTGCAAGACCTGTATTTATAAGATCTTGTCACACCACCAATACATGTGGACGACCACAATAACTAATCTACGGGTTTTGTAGCCGACCCAGTGTTTTGGGATTAACTTTTAGACATTGTCGTGTCGTATGTCACACCATTAGCGTCAATCAGCACATCAGTCAAAAAAACATGAAAACATATGACCACTATTTCTAGAAGAGCAAGTATCTAGACCCTAGGGAGATATTAGGCAACTCTATCAAGAAGGTCAAGAATATGCGATAAACCTACCTCAAATCCATGTCCCCTCTCTACAGAGTACAGTCAAGACACCCAACAGAATCCCACTCTACACTACATTTTTCCAGTGAATAACAGCATAACATATCTTGATTCCACAAAATTCAAACAGGAAACCTTTGGTAACAGAAGGGGAAATAGAAAATAGAAATCCCATATATTTGCATTAGAATTGAACCCAATGCTAGAAATTGAATCGACCCAACCAAACTCAAACCTCACTATAACCATAACAATACAATTTACAACATTGATACATTCTTGTAAAACAAATGACTAACATAGAATCAAATGTCACAGACTAAAAAGAAGACGCAAATTACATATACAGAAAAGATAATCCCCCAAAAAAAGTAAGCAGTTCTACTAAATATAGACCAGACGAACAATGAGTACTAAAAAATAATTAATTAACATAGACCCAACTCATGAAAAGCAAACATACTGTAAAGAACTACACACAGAAATTAGCAAAATAGACCAAAATACACTGAATTTTCATATTATATTTCAGAAATAACAAATACCCACCTCAAAATAACAAATTTCTCCATAACTAAGACCGAAATTAAATCTAAATGAAGCATATTTACGCAAGAACTTCACATAAAATTTGCTAAACATACTAAAATACACTAAATTTCATATTATATGTCGAAACTAACAAATACCCACCTCATAAAAAAACGAATACCACCAAAAACAATAACTAAAATGAATGAAAATAAGAATCAGGATGAAAAAAAAAAAAAAAAAAAAAAAAAAAAAAAAAAAACTAACCAGCAGTAACAGCGCCACCGGGGGAATTAAGGTACATATGAATAGGCTTGGAAGGGTTTTCAGATTCAAGAAAAAGAAGCTGAGCAACCACAACATGGGCAGTATCATCAGCAATTGGGCCATTGATACAGATGATACGTTCCTTAAGAAGACGAGAGAAGATGTCATAAGCTCTTTCTCCTCGAGATGAGTGCTCAATTACCATGGGAATTAAGCTGTATGAACGATTAATTTGAGAGGTAAACAACCCATTTGAGGTTGAAGGTGAATACAAAAATTTGGCTTTGTTAATGGCGGTTCTTAACATGTTTGGATGTGAATTGAATCGGTTGTTGAAGTTGGAGAAATCTTGAATGGGGATTGGGGAAGAATGGTAAGGGTAGGGCTTTAGTTTAGATGTGTAAATAGGAAAATAGAGTGGTGTTTTTAAATTATAAAAACACAAAAATAATTTTTGTTCCATTAAAAAATTATTTTATCTCTAATAGATCATGATATACTAATATGGATTAGTTTTAGCCAAGCATGTTCGTATTTTAGGTGAATTGATCAGCCAATAACAATTTAGTAAAAATCACTGTCGAAAAATAAAAGGTACAAAGACAGTATTATATAGTTAATAGAAATTTGAAGTTGACTAACTCCACATAAAATAATAAAGTAGTACTTCATATGATAGGGCCACGAAGGCAATAAGGCATCCGTTCCATAGAGGAATCAATTATGAATGTGAGTTCTGTTGAATTTATGTTGTGTTGTTGTATATGGCTTTTTTTTTACGTTGTAATTTAATATATTTTTATTATATCTTTTTTGTAAGGTTATATATATAGCTAAATGAAGTATTGTTATGTGCCGTTATTGAGATTTAATAGTAGCTGCCAAATTGTAGTTATGTTAAACTATGTCAATATTTGTTATATCTTTATGATCACGCTAAGTAACTTATTATCACTTTCTTTTAGCATTGTTTTCTTTAAATGTAAATTTAAACTTAATGAATGACAAATAAACTATAGGAATGAAGATATATAATAAATGATTTTAGCCCAAACACACATCAACAACTAGAACGTTACCCTCCTCCAAAGAAACAATTATTGAAAATATGAGTAAAAGTTTGGTTATGGTTTGATCTTTTTTAAAACAAGAATAACGATTATTATTTTTCAAAACTTAAGTCCAACCCACATAAAATCAATATCTAAATCAAACTGAAACTAAATTTAAGGAAAAATAAAATTTAAATTGCAAACATTATTAGCAAATCAAAGTTTTAAAATCACATTACTATTCATAGTACTAGATACTAGCAAACAAAAAGTCAATTAAGTATCAATTTCATCTAAACTACGAGATTAAAATCACTAATAACAATACCGATTTTATCCAAACTTGGGTTACTCAATATATTTAGTTATTATAAAATGCGTGAAATTTTTAGTATAAAGATATATAAAAATATAATTTTCAAGTATATAAAAAATAAACATAATATATACTAAAGATGAAGTAATAATGTTAAGATATAGTGATACGAAATTTTTTATTTCTATAATAAACTTAAATTGTTTGTAGATGACCTTAAACATGATGAATAAAATTGTCTTATAAGTTAAATATAGTCAATTTATTGTTTCGTCCAATACGTATAAATTTATTTTGAATAGAACTTGTTGATTTCGTCCTTTCCTAACTTTACGCTGTAGCTATGATTGAATTCTCCATAAATCTCACCTATTACTTATGTTAAGTAAATATTAACAAATGCATGACTCATGTTAATTTTTAACCTTATTTATATGATTATGTCATTCTTGCATTGCAACAAAAATTATAGATGGTTAGTTTTATAAAAATATTCAAATAATTTACTTTAAAAATGGTAAATTCACGATATGTAATAAATTTATATTAATAACTTAGTTACTATAGCTAAATCTAATCCATAACCATTTAGCTTATTTTGTTTTGAAAATAATACTCAATTACTTGATTTAATTAATTTTTGGATGGCTAAAAATGATATTTTGATTAAATTTTTTTACGCTGTAAGTTAATATTACCCAATAAAATCCATCTATCTAATGAGGCTCTTTAAAGATAACACATGTTCAGTCTTTTTATTATATATTGTAATTGTAATTGTAATTGTAATATTGTATGATATATATATATATATATATATATATATATATATATATATATATATATATATATATATATATATATATAATATATATATATATATATATATATATATATATATATATATATATATATATATATATATATATATATATTGTGTGTGTGGGGGGTGGTCAAGTTCAAGTGAGAACCAAATTTATATGAGAACCGTCAGAACCAATCTCTCCGAAAGGTGTTATTTTATGACAAAAAAATGTTACTTATATTTTTAAAAAAATCTGGTACTTGTGATGTTACTTTAAAAAAATATAATTATAAATACAAAGTAACAAGTTTTTTCGAAAAGTAACAACTTTTTATATTAAAAGTAATACTTTATTGTGAGTTTTTTTTTCAGAATTTTTTCTTAAAGTAATATTTTTTTGCTTAAAAGTATCATTTTTTTTTTCAAAAGAAAAGTAACACTTTTTTACCTAAAGTAACACATTTTTAGTAAAAAAGTAACACTTTTATGCCAGCCTAATTTGTTCTCACGATACTTATATAAGGATGGTTCTCAGTAGAACTTAAATATATATATATATATATATATATATATATATATATATATATATATATATATATATATATATATATATTTATATATATATATATTTATATACTCCCTCTGTTTGATCTTCCACATTATTATAACGGGTAGTTTCAAAAGTTCTTCCACTTTAGAATATTTTCTATATTTAAAAAGTTTTTATCCCACTTTTACCCCTTAAAACCCCCCTTTTCTTTTATTTATAATTATTTTCTCTCTTATACTTTCAATACAATCATTACTTCACAGTTCACACTACTATTTAATTAAAATAATACCCACTACTACCCCATACTTCCAATACAATCATTACTTCACACTACTATTTAATTAAAATAATACCCACTACAACCTAAAGATTCTATCTTCCTTAATATGTTAAAAACCTACAGTGAAAGATAAAAAAAGAACGGAGGGAGTATATATATATATATATATATATATATATATATATATATATATATATATATATATATATATATATATATATATATATATATATATATATATATATTATCAGATAAAGTTTTATTTTATATATTAGAATAAGACTATATGGTTATTTAAATAAAACTAACACAAAATTTTGTGTGAGACGGTCTGTCTAAGAGATTTATCTTTATATGGGTTACATAGCCAAACAATTATTGGCATACTAGGATAGAAACTCATGCAGTGCATGAATTTTTAATTACGTTAATATTTTAATGAAATTTTCGATTGCAAACCATACTTTATATTTTTCCTAAAATTCAAAATTGTAATTGTAGTAGTCTAATAATATAAATGACTGATTTTAATGATCAATTAATTGAATTTTTGTCATTTTATTTTTTAATAACAATTGATGGAAAAAGGGGCTATGATATACTTCAAGTAATTTCCTAATTTGTTGTATAATTTTATACACAGTGTAATTTTGCAGTATGATTTTTCTAAATTGTGTAATTTCAATTACACTGCATAAATGTAATTTATTCTGTAGTATAATTTTTTACGCGGTGTAATTTCATAATTTTATCAGACAATATATAATGTCTACACAGTACATTATATATTTCTCATTATAATTTTTTAAACAGTGCATTTATATACAAATATATAATTGGAATAATTGTGATTTATTGCATCCATTAATATATGAGTTTTTCCGAAAATATAAATTTGTAAATATGGTAAGTAAAAAAAAATATAAATTAGTTAAATTCCATTAGTACTACTAATGAAAAAAAGACATAACATGCTCATAATCAAATTTTCTTTTTGCCATTATAAAGTAAAATTAATAAAATGTATGATGAACTCTTTGTTTTAAGGTCGTCTAACTAAAAGACAGTATCTTGCAAGAATAACTCAAAAACTAAATGGAGATTTGAAATATCTAACCTTATTTTCAGAAACAAAATTCAGTAATAAACCAATCCGGCAATCCCTAACGAATTTACCATAGTAGCATCATCAAATCTTCTCCCACTCTCTTTTCTCACCGTCTCTATTCTGAATTCTCCCCAAATCCAAACGCAAGCAATCCCTTTCTCTCTCATCTGACGCCATTAAAATCCCTCTTTTTTCCTTCATCAAGCTCGAATCTCCTGATTGTTCGTTTTTTTATTTTCATTTTTAGGGTTTTTTTTCGTGCATTTAAAATAGGGGTGTAAAATTGGTGACAATTGAAGTATTATTTTGTGAATTAGGGTTTTCGTATTTTGATAATTGACATGGCTCCTGCGCGTAAGAAGGGAGCCCATAAAACGAAGAGTGGTAGTAAGTTACAATTAGGCGATCTCGTTCTTGCTAAGGTCAAGGGTTTTCCTGCTTGGCCTGCTAAGGTTTTGTTTTCTCATTCTTTATTTTTTGAAAATTTTTCGTTTATGTTTGTATGATTCTAGAATTGATTACTTGAATGTAGTTACAAATTGTTGTTTGTTCTTGTGATCCTTCTTAGCTACATTGTACTTGTCTTATTTTTGATTTCACTTTATTTTTAATTGGAACATTTAAATAGATTATCTGACGATGACGAGACAAGTTTTTATTTTGTATTTTAAGAGATCAATTTTAACGAGGTAGTTTGTTTTTATTAAAAAGAAGGGATGTAATACAGAGTAGATTGGACTTGTGTGATTACTAATAATTCGAGTTGCTAGAAGTTGATCATTTTTGTTGATTGGGAGTAGTGGACGAGGTTGAATTGCAGTGAACGCTGATGGGTGCTTTATGGAGAGTTGAATTTTTTGAAGGCTGTTCATGCTAGTTCTTTATCGAATATTATATCCGTTTAGTTATTAGCTAGTGAATCCTATTCCGTAATAGGTAATCTTCACTTTGGTGGGAAATAGTGTCAAATGGTTTTGAAAGAACCGTTGTCATACTGAGTTATTCTGGAGCACTTATCATGTTCTAGTCTCTAAGTAATAATATTATTGAGATACCTAGGAGTATTATTTTCCCTAATGTAGTTGCTACGGCTTTTCAAGTAAAGGGGCAAGTTCCATTTATAAGGCATAACGCTATTGGATAAAAGAGTACGAGACCTTTTTACGAAGGTTCAATATTTTACAAATTACTATATGCCCTGTTTATAAAATGAAAGTGGGTTTTGCATCATAGTGCGATAACACGATTTCAGTCATGGAACGACATTTGCAGCAAATGCTGATAGTTTCATGATTATCGTGACCTATTTTCCTGTCGCAATACTGTGTTGCATGTGATATCTCACACTAAGGTTTATTTGTATGATTATTGAATCTTTTTAGCTTATTGCCTTATGAAGTATTTGGTTGCAATCACTTTTAAGATTTCTACTCTGAATTGCTTAGGACATTGCTATCTGTCATTCAATATGGTTTTGTTTCTTTGTATTGATGTAATTGATTCATCATCAGGTGTGTCCTTTTTTGTTGGGGTGGGGTGATTCTTTTTCATGCAGCACAACTGTTGGTTGAATTAATTTTCTTTTTTCAAATTATGTGTATTTTAAGGATATTTTACTGGTTTTAATTTTCAGGTCAGCAGACCCGAAGATTGCCAACGAGCTCCTGATCCAAAAAAGTATTTTGTACAGTTTTTCGGCACCAAAGAAATGTAAGTCGTATCATCAGCTAAAGTCTTATTTTGTCTTCTTACCTTCTTTCTGCTCCTTCACGATAAACGTTTGTAAATGACAGCTTAATGTGTGACTGAAATTTACTCTGATCTGATATCTAAGTAGACAAACTGGAACCCGATATTATGAACATCATAATACAGCAATAAATCCTTATGTGTGCGTTTGTAACCCTTTATGGTCTTAAAAGTTAAAACATATGCTGATGCGGAGATAGTTGCCGCTTTTGCTTATGACATTAATGTACTATGTAGGTAGTCTGTTGCGACATTTTTAAAAGGAAATGAACTACTTGTGTTGTGACAATAAGGAGAACTTGTTTTGCTATGCAGGAGGAAGTTAGTTGTGATTTGGATGTTTATTGGTGTTTGATTGGATTTGACGACTTATCTTTTTCTTGCATGGCTAGTTTCCAGATCAAATTTCCCATATAAATTAAGATGAACCTGCTTTTGAAGTTTGAACATGGAGATCAAATAAAATCTAAAATTCTGGGTGATAGTGTTTTATTTTTCCATTATATTGGTGGACCTGCTCATCATGTAAGCATACTAGTGTGCTTTAGATGATATCTAATTTTCTATGCATAATTACATTTTTTTTTCATTTCCATCCCTTTATTATTTTACTGCTATATTTCTTTTTGGTTTGCTTTAACATGGTTATTAAATTTCACCCATCTTTTTTTACATGTCTGAAATGTGCATTAAATTTTTTTTTACTGTTGATCACAATAATTCAAAATCATGGGCTGTTTTGCATTAATGCATACCTTGGAAGTGACCAATAACATATGGAGATCTTTTTATGATGTTGTTGAGAATCCATCATCAGTTTGTAATGTAATACTTTTTTAACTTTATGTTTCCATTCTTTTGAAGTGTAAAATGTAACCATGTAAGCACTTCAATATTTGTAGTTAGCGTCTAGGTACGTGGTCAGTAGTTGGTAGTACCTTGGCCATTTGTAGATGTGGAAGCAAATGAGAGAAATTTGCATTGAAAACTACAACAAGACCAAAATTCTTAAGATGAGAACTTAATAGGATTTGAAATTAAAATTAGAGCAAAAGGCGTCAATTGATTCCTTATTTTTGAGCATCAAATCAAAAGCCTTAAAATCTAGAGATCTCATTTGCAAGTTAGGTAGCAACTGAAGAACACTTGCACAAATGTTGTTTAGCTATCTAGACAATATAGTGGTTACTATCATTATTCTCTCTCTCCAATCTCTCATTTTTTTTTTCTTAATTTCTTCGCTTTTTCATGGTCAACCATGATCCATTTGCTTTCCCTTTTCTACTTCAACTTGTAGAGTGAGCTATGTGTGTGGGGCCCTTCTCTCTACCTCTAAATTGACTTTAGTGGGTGAATAGGCCAAATTTCCCTTGTGCATCAATTGAATTATCTTTTCTTTGTTTCGTTCATAGCATTACTAACTTTGGGTCTTGGGATAATGATTTGTTTAATTATGAAGTAGTAGATTTTAGGGATGACAATGGGTTGAATTCGAATCAGACTATGCACACTTAAACTTTTCTCCGAATGAAAGTCTGGTTTTTTTTTTTTTCACTATTACCTTCGACTCATGTTCTAATTTTTTGTCGTCCGAATTTTCTTCAACTTGTACTCTCGTACCTTAGGCGGAATTGGATTATGAAATTTTTTTTCGAGAAGCAAATTCGTTTAACAATACACGAACTTGCAACAATAATGTTTTTCGCATAAACTATGATATGCCTAAATTATATGTAACATATAAAGTTTGACCAATTCAACTTAATAACTCGAATATGTTATGATTGACCAAATTTTTACTCACTAAAAGCAAACTCACATTATTGTCTTTTGAATGGGCACATCAAAGTAATAACAATGTTGGAGCCTTGGTGAAAATTCTCCAATGTAAGGTCCAATAATTCTACCACCAATGTTGAACATAAACAACAATTAAAATATGCTCATTTATGTTTTTTTCAATCCTAATAAATATAGATTTGTCTTGAATAAACTATAAATGTAAGTATTTGAACAAATTTGGAGTCAAATGTCGGATTGTAGCCGGTTTAGAGTCATTAATTTTGGATCAAGTCAGACTAGGGTTAGATTCGGTTTGAATTGCCATCCCTGTTAGATGCTTTGTTCATTCCTTGAGAAAGTAAATTTTATTAACACTTGAATTTGGGGCATTTATATTGAAATTATGTCGAATGGTTGTAAAAGTAAAAGTTTAGAGACTAGAGGCATACCCCTTAGCCTTGTACTTTGTAACACTATGATTGTCCAAGTCGACAATGTGTATCCGTGGAGTTTGTAGGTAGTCCCCCGAATCCTTCCTGGTGCATTTTTCCTTAAGTCTCCCACACCCTAAAACGACTTTCACTGAATGTAACCAATTATGTGGAGTTCCAAGCAAATAAACTTGTTTGATAAACATGCATCTTGTTGATACATTTAGTATTATCAACTTTTAAAGCTCGTGCATTTCTAATCTAAACTCGTGGTGGAATACCCTTTGCCTTCAAGATTCTACCTTGGTGCTTCTTGTAATCTTTCAAGCTATGTGTTTAGAATAGTGTAACATAATTCACTAGCTAATTCGCTTTTTGAATTCGTGATTCGCTCAAATTTGCCCAAAAATAGCCCAAAACCGACCTTAATTTCTTTTTAAGATTCGCGATTCCCGAGGAGATTAACGAATCATGTGACATTGTTTTAGAATTCTTTGAAGTTTGTAGTTATGTTGAGTGAGTTTTCAATTGGTGTACAATCTTAAAGACTCAAGTCATTGAATCGAAGATATTCCATGAGTACCTTTATTTCAGTTTGTAATGTCTTAACATGTAAGAGCGACTTTCCCTAGCCTTTTAAGTTTAGGAAGCTATTGAAGTTAACTGTTAATGGGATCTAGTAAGGCTGTAACAGGAGTAGAGAGAGATTTTGGTGCATTAATTTATAAAAAATATCCCTGTAGGTACATCACACGTGCTTGTTATAATTTATGGAAGGTGCTCTAAGTATTTTCTTTACTAGTTTTACATAAACATATTATGGCTAATGTTGTTAACAATCTAGAATCATGTTGATGGCATCTGAAAGAATTATTTTCCAAAATTTTGTGATTTTTTGTGGATTGAAGGACTCTTTCCTCAATACTTATGACTTTGTTCAGGTGAATGGATTTATATTTGCTTATTGGCACCGGAGTAATGGAATGTTGTATAGACTTTTTTGGCATGTTTTTCATGGCTTTTATGGCCCAAATGGATTCCAGAGCAGCTGTCTGTTGTATTTTAGAATTTTTTGTGTTATTTTATTTTTTTTTTAATCTTTTTATGGTTTTTTTATGACCAGTTTGTTAAGCGCTTTTTCGTACTTGGTATGTTGATTGCATAATCATCATATTGTAGATTGTAGGGTGCATAATCTGTTTCTAAGGTGCTTGTATATTTTTGTCCATGTTTATAGAGCTTTTGTTGCTCCGCCAGACGTGCAAGCATTTACGAGTGAGTCAAAAAGCAAACTACTGTCCAAGTGTAAAGGGAAAACCGTCAAATATTTTTCTCTAGCTGTAAAGGAAATTTGTGAAGCATTTGAAGATCTTAAAAAAAGTGATAGTAATGGTCTTGGTGATGAAGCTGCAACTCTTGGACATGATTCTTTTCCTGTTGAAGAAGGGAATGTAAATGTTTCCTACATTGAGTCAAGAAAAAAACCTAGAACTGAAGAAATATGTGGCAGTGATTCTGTTCAAGATCACCTCCATGGATTGGGTCTCTGTTCTAGTGTGGAAGATTTTCCAACAGAAGCATTAGGTCATTGTTCAATTGTTTCTTCCTCTATGAAGGAAGAACCTTTTTTAGTTGAGGACAAGGCTGATACAGTTGCCCGTCGCGAGCGGATTGAGTCATCAAGAACCTCAAGCTCAAGCCCATATAGTGGTCATTCTGAGGTTAAAAGGGTTACTGGTCATCATGGAGATGTTAAAAAGGATGGAGCTTCTAGTAACTTTAAGCTTTCTGGTATTGGGAACAATATCTTGGCCAATGGACTCAGATCACCGGAATTTATTTCTGGAACTAAGATAAAAACCGAGGGTGTTACTCGCCATACTGATGGTAAGAAATCTAGCATGTTTGTTAAAGATCGGGTATCCGGGAAACTAAAAGGTGGTGGACATTTGAAGCGGTTGTCTTCAGATGTAAACAAGCTGGAGTCTAGTTCTAGCATGAAGGCCTCCCAAAGCCTTCTCAAAGACCAGAAGCTTTTAGATGTTGGTAAAGGTTCCCTGCACGGTGGTACTGCCGCCAAGGAAAGTGGAGAAGGGGAGTATTCTAAACGTAAAACTCGAGACTCTGGCCAGAAACAGTTGCCACCTGCTAAAAAGGCGAAGCTTGCTCACAAAATAGGTGATTCTCTGAAGGGATCTAACTTCAAGGTTGAGAAAAGGGGTATGGAGCCTGAGATTGTTGGTGACAAAGCTAATCTACCGGCCGGAAAGGGTCATCATCGAGCATTTGAGGCAACATCCAATGCAAACATTTCATCCGAAAATCAAAGTAATGGACTGAGAACTCTTAAAAGTGATGGTCCTAAGAAAAGAAGAGCTGTTTGTTTGTATAATGAGGATGACGATGATGATGAGCCCAAGACACCAGTTCATGGAAGGTCTTTGTCTGCCTCGAAAGCTTCTTCATCTGAAGTTGTTTCTGTTTCTGTGAAGAAGACTGATCAGAATCACAATTCTTCTAGTTTTGCTGGAGAAAATCTAAATATTGCAAGTAAAGATGGAACTGACTCTCATAAGGATTGTCCTCCATCTAAAGTAGTGGGTGAGTCTTCTATACCTGCCACTCTGCTGCTGAAGGTGGACAATTCTACAAAAGGTCAAGTTTTTCACAGCCCTGGAAAAGAAGAATCAGACAAGAAGTTGTTGAAGGAGGCTAAGATGGATTTGGTTTCCCCCGCAAAGTCTCCCTCAATAGTTTCTGCTGCTGCTGCTAAAAGGATGGTTGAACAACAAAAGCTTAATAGACTTCCCATTAAGGCAACCAATTTGAATTCTTTTAGTAAGGCTCAAAATGTGCCCGATAAAGAATTAAACAATTCCCAGAAGAGTAGGTTGGCTGTGTCTGGAGAGAGGATGAAAGTTAATTCTAAATCTTCTACTAGGTTGAATGGTATGACTTCTTCCCTTGATAACCTGAAGAATCATGATCCTGCTCTGGCTGATGGAAGGTGTGTGTTCTTTAGACTTCCTGGATTTGATATCTGTCAGTAGTTTTCTCTTATTCTGTTTTTCATTGTTTCTTCTGGGCGGTGATAGGTTGGACGAGGCTAAGGATAGATCTAGCTCTTTGGTGGATTCGAAAGCCGTAGATGCTGCAATGTCCATGAAACATCTAATTGCACAGGCTAAAAGACGACAGGCTAATATGCAAAATGCTCCTCTGGGTAATGGAAATTCTATTACGGCACCTACTCCCAATGTTCATGGAAAGAGTCCAAGTCCACTGCCTACAGGCCATGATTCATCTGGTATGGGCAATGTAACTGAGCATGAGGCTGAGGGAGTACACCCACGTGGATCTGTTGCTTCCCCATCTGTGAATGTTCGTCCGTTGGCATCTAATAATCAATCAGACTTGGAAAATGTTGATGATAAAAGACCTGGATCTGGGAACTACGGTGCCGGAAGCACACTCAGTGGCGGCACTGAAGCAGCAGTTGCTCGTGATGCTTTTGAAGGAATGATAGAGACATTGTCCAGGACCAAGGAAAGTATTGGACGTGCTACTCGTCTTGCTATAGATTGTGCTAAGTATGGAATTGCTAACGAGGTTCGTAATAGTGCTCTATTATTGTCTGTATGTTATTAGCTCATATGTAATAAGTGTACAATGGAGACTCGCTGCAAGGAACTAATCTGGAAATCTATGGTTGTCTAATTTCTTTATTCCTTTTCTTTTTTCTTTGTGGTCAAATTTAGGGGCGTTACTGGTGCATCCCTTAATTTTGTTAGCACGGAATCTACTGCCTGATAATTGTGTTATTACTGTTGTCTTGCTGATTTATCGTGTGACTGACTCAATTTCGAAATTTGCTAGGTTGTGGAACTACTCATTCATAAGTTGGAGAGTGAGTCAAACTTCCATAGGAGAGTGGATCTGTTTTTTTTGGTAGACTCCATCACCCAATGTTCACATAGTCAAAAAGGTAATTTAAATTGAGCTGAGTAACTGAACTAATAGCTGTGATAGGTTGTAGGGATGTGTCTTGAAAATGTTTTTCATTGGGAATTGGGGGTATTAGGCATAATTTTTAGTTATATTGTCTTTTTTCTTTTTTTTTTCTTTTTTTTTCTTTTTTTTTTTTTTTTTGTAAAATTCATCACCAATTTTTTGCTAATCACACAAAGGAAAAAATTTTCATGCATAATATGACTTGATATAGGTTTTGATCTCTGTTTTTGATTCAGGCATTGCTGGTGCCTCATATATCCCTATTGTCCAATCAGCACTGCCCCGCCTTTTAAGTGCTGCTGCCCCAGCTGGGTCAAGTGCTCGGGAGAATCGTCGGCAATGCTTGAAGGTACACACGAGTAGATTTCGCTTCGGTTGCTCATCTTTTATCTGTAGGCAACCTTATGGATCTTCTGACGCTTCAGGTCTTGCGTCTGTGGCTCGAGAGAAAAATTCTGCCGGAGTCGGTTCTTCGTCGTTTCATGGATGACATTGGTGGTTCAAGTGATGATATGACTGGTGGTTTTACCTTTAGGCGCCCATCTAGAGCTGAACGGTCAGTGGATGACCCAATTAGAGAAATGGAGGGTATGCTTGTTGATGAATATGGAAGGTCTGTCTTTTTTCTCTTCCTCCCTACTTCCCTCCCTCTGCGTCTCCCATTATTGCTCGTGGCAGTAAAGCATATATATTTGGTTATTAATCAATTTATATGTTAGATATTTATTAGTTCTTCTCATCTAATTGCTAAATTTATAAGATGTTTTGTTCTTTTCAGGCACTTGGATTTTTTTTTCCTGATTTGCTGATTTTTTAGATGTTCAAATTGTCTTTTTCTTTTATGGAGTAGACTAGAATTAGGTCAATTTGTAAAAATTAGGTGATGATTTTCTGTCTCAAGGGTTTCTAATAAATAAGCAGAATCTTATTTAATTTTCAAATAATGGGTAATAATATTAATGCGCTTAGCGGGGCCTTGAACGTGTGGAATCCTTTAGTTTGGTTGTATACTTGTACCACAAAGTGAAATTATGTGCTGAGTGCTGACATTTAGTCAAATGGGATTAAGCTCGTTAGTAAATTTGTATTCTGTGTTGCTTCTTTGATGATATCTACAAGATTTGGTCATCAATCACTTAGGAGGATTTTAGGGTGGGAAGGACATGATAGCTTATTGTTTGAAGGCTTTAGTTGGAATTGGCCTTTTCTTCTTATAGTACCAGAATTAGGTTAGAGTGATACTTGGTTGTTTGATCTGCTGGTTGACCCTTCATGCCCTGATGAACTTTCATTGAATAACATGGACTATGTCACCCTTGTCTCCACAAAATGTCCAGCAAACCCATGTCAACTCATACCATCAATGCAATTGCTGTATACAATTGATTTGAAAAACTTGATTGCATCTTTGCTCATGTGATCTTTTCTTGTAAATGTCTGAATTTTTCATCCTTTTAATTTATGCAAGCGTCGATTTCTACAAAGTATGCCTTTCTTTCAAACTGTTTTTTCTTTATTAAGGTGTTCTTGATTATAGTGCAAACATTGTTGGCCTACTTTGGTCGAATTACTCATTCATTGGGTCCAGTGCAAATAGGATCAACCTGCCAAGTTTGTTTGGCGGCATGTCAACCTCCATCTTTCCCCTCTAAAATATAGAAAAACAAAAGTGAAAAAAATTTGTGCCTTCTTAGTTATTCTTATTACATAATGTCCCATACCACATGGTATGGAAACACATAAGAACTTTTCAATGAAAATGAATTTGAGATGTTTGTTTTACATTATCTTGATGGAACAAGGTGTAAATGTGCACACTGGTCACTGGAGTAAAAGAAATAATAGATCCTGGAATTTGACTTTTAAATTTTATATGGCTTTATCTTATATTTCCTTTGCTTCATGTCCCAGAGTATTTTTGTCATGAAAATTAGCCAGTAATTTCAGTCGAACAGAACTCGACAATTATTGTCAGTCAGCTTGCCCAAATATCTTCGCGCTTCTATTGTTCAAAAGTTTATAGAGGCCATATCACCAGTGGTGGGAGCTCTCCCATTCCCTCCAGAATCTCACTTGCAGGAAGTTGGAAGATAAAGATGTGGCCTCATATACACATAATTTTGACTTAATAATCTCGAGAAATTGGCCTTTATTTTTGATTTATCCTCTTGCTAATTTCATATGCACTAAATCAAACCTATCTCTTTGTAGATGCAACTTTCATTCCTGCAAGTCTCAATACATGGAACACGTACCAAGCTTGAGTTACGTAGTGTATGTGTTGAAATTTGAAAAATTGAGAATTTTACCTGCTTGATTTTAGTGTGCGTTTGAGTTATGTAGTGTATGTTTTGTTGAATAGTGTATGATAACAAGTTTGAGTTATTTAGTGTATGTTTTATTGAATTATGTATGTTTGTGATCTTCTTGTTGCTCCCTCTGTTTCTTTTGTCCTTTCACCAAAAATCTCTTACAGAATTGGTCAAAGTCAAACAAAAATTTGTGGAGGTTTTTTGTTACATTATGTTAAGATCTTTTGTTACAATCTATTAGGTTTAATCATGAGCTTTCAAAATACTATGCTGGTGCTGACATATGGATGTTCTTGGCTGTGCACAGCAATGCAACTTTCAGTTTGCCTGGTTTTTTGTCTGCTCATGGATTTGCTGATGATGACGACGAAGATGAAGAGGATGTTCCTAGTGTTTCTTTTAAAGAATCTGATGTGACTGCATTGCAATCGTCAAATAATTTATTTGGGCTTGAAAATGGAAACAATACTCCAAATGATAGGCACCATCACATCTTGGAGGAGGTGGATGGTGAGCTTGAGATGGAAGATGTTTCTGGGCATCTAAAAGATGGAGCTCTGTCCCCCATTGGTTCATCAAAGAATGATAAACAAGAAATGTTGTTGAATGCTGAGTTGGAGTGTGCAATTATTGATGTAGCTGAGTCTCCACCACTGGTGGGTTCACCACCTTTGCCTCTTGAATCTCCACCTCCCCTTCCTCCCTTACCTTCATCACCTCCCCCTCCTCCTCCTCCTCCTCCACCTCCTGTATCTCCTTCCCCTCCTCCACCCCCACCACCACCACCAATGTTGCCATCAGGCCCATTACAGCCTCATCCACCTACTCTACTTTCATCAGGGCCCACACAGGTTGCTAATGTACAACCTCTGCTTCCTCCACAACCTTCAGTGGCTCCTCAAGTGTTACTCCAGCCTCCATCGGTAGCTCATCCTGTACAGGCGCCTTTGCCTCCTGATTACAGTGTAACAACCGTAAGTACTTTTCGACTTTCTGTCCTTATATTGTCTGTGATGCTTTATGTGTTAATGTGTTTTGCACTTTCTTGGTGCAGAGTAACCACCGTTCACACATTGCTTGCAACTCCTCTCAACAAGTGCCTTGTTTTCCGGCTGGGACATCTGGTTCACATGACACGCCTGGATACATGTCTATGTATGCAGGACCTCAAGTTGGCCAGACCAACCAGCAGTTTCAGCAGTCAACATTTTTGCCGAGAGCTTTTCCACCAGTGACAGTGCCTCAACCTCCTTCAGGCCATTTTTCTTATAATACACCCACAGTTCAGCAGAAAATGCCCCAACCCCGGCTACATCAGCCGCCTCCTGCTGCCCCTTCGCATCCATACCCATCAGCTTCTCACTCCGAAGGTTTGAGACGATTTGGTGATGAAACATGGAGGTCAGTTTCTGCTGAATACAAGGCGGACAGTCAGCAGCCATGGATAAATGGTGGGAGAAGGCCGCCTTGCCCACCAACAAATTTTATTGGGGAAGGTATCTAAATTGAAACACCCATATATCGTCCGTATTGCAAATTATTTTTTATTTTATAAGATGTGGTGTCACTTTTACATTCTCTGTTACTAAATGCAAGACTCAAGAGTGTAAGACAATATTGAACATTGTTGATTGTTTCCGGAGATTTCTGTTCTCATTCACTCCTTGTCTATGAATTAAAGTTGTAGTTTGATGTTATTTTATTTTTTGCTTCTTTTGCTAGGTTTTTCCTGATTTTAGTTTTTGTTCTTGGGTTTATTCTTTGACCTACGAGACTTTTGATTATATGCTGATTTATCTGGCTATTTAGTTGTAAGATCTGAAAACTGGAGATAATTTCATCACTGAAAAGTATACCGCAGGATATTTGTGCTGGAGGGTTTTTTTTTCTCATAGTTGTAAAAGCTTTGCCATGTGGTGAGCAACCTAAGAAGAGAGCTTTTGACTGATGATATCTAGACTTCTAGTAGGCTAGGCTTGCTGTTTTTCTCCTTTGAAATTTTGTTGAAGGTGAAATCTGTAAGTTACATCCTCAGACTTGTGCTTTTGATTTTCTTCTGCTGCTACTAAATGAACACTTTGGTGTTTGTAGCACATCTTCTGTTTCCTTCATACGTTTAATGACCTTATGGGTGCATGTTTTATAGATGTGTTGTTACCCTAGGGGGCTTGGAGTAATATTCCCATTATATAAGTGATATTTATCCCCAACATTTTACATCTGTCATACTGCAAATACTGCTGGTTACCTTTGCTGTATGCCATCATATCTGTTTTAGCTGATGTCACTTAACTTATCATTCTAAGTTTTTGTAGTGTTGGTGTTTCGCTAAGTTTTCAATGTTTTTGCTTTTTCGAAATTTGAGTTTTTCTTTTGTTTGTTTTTTATGTCAATTGTTCGCTGCGTTCAAGCAACCTTTAATAAATATAGTTATCTCAGGATATTTTCGACCTGAATTGGGACTAGCAGATAGCATGGGATACCAAGTTTCTGCTCCAAATCCTCCTCTGGCGGGTTCAACATCAGGTTTTTTTCATAGTATATTTGTTGTGAACTTGTGAAGCTGTTAATGCTGATAGATTTTTTATTTGAAGGATCAATCTTAGTGTACATTTTCTTCAGGTCATGTCGTTAATCAGATGCTGCCTTCCAGGCCAGATATGCCGTCCCTTAACTATTGGAGGCCTGTGTAGAAATTAGATTGAAGTCAAGTTGTTGTATTCAAGTAAGATTCATGGATCATACTGAAGACTAGATTCCCTGGCTGCTTTTTTATTTTGAAGTTGAAACATTTATTTGTTTCGTTAGAACTGTCATATAGAAATTTAGTATACACATTGACTCTAGCCTCTGTGAAGGACACTTTTGTCTCATGTTCTGATCAGACTCTTAGAAGCAACATTTTCAAATATTTCACACATATCCTTTAAGCTTTTGCAAGTTTTCTTATTATTCTCAGATGACTTTTCCCAATTATCCATATCTCAGTGATTTGTATCCGAGTAATTTTGCTCTTGAGGAAGGAAAGGGAGGGAAATGAAGGGAAGGAAAACAACAACAAAAAAATGCTAAATCCTTAATCCCAAAGTATGGGGTTTGCTAAGATGGGGAGAGAAAAAGAAGAAATTTTCTTTTGTTTGAATTGTAGACAAGATGTGGTAAGGAGAGGAGGTGATTTTTAGGGAGTTCTATTTGGAACTTCTATCATATATGCCCCTAGAAAAATGATATATTTGATATTTCATGACCTGCAATAATTGTACCACCATTAGCACTGTTTGTTGCTTCATTTTTGAGGATGAGGGAGAGAATGTAATGAAAAGAACGAGGAAAAATGGGATGAGAGCGTAAGTGATCAGAAGAACAAATGTGAGAAAGAAATAACCAGAATGACAGTGGAGAGAGAACAGGCGAAGGAATTTCATTACGAAGGGAGAACATCAAATTTCTGAAAGCTACCAAATTTTCCTTTATCTTCCTACCCTTTTGGACAGATATATGTTAACTTGTGTTGAATTGAATCCATATCTCTCCACTACATTTCCCTCATCCAATTTTGTTATCCAAATAAGGGATTTGTCACTCCTCTCTTTCTCGTTTCTTCTTTTCCTCCATCCAAACTTGGTGCAAGAGCAAAATTAGTCTTCTGTGGAAAAAGTATCATGCTATTCCATTTTTACGTCTGTTGCACAAATATCTACTGCATTTTTACTCTGGAATGTGTAGTAGTGTAGTGCACGAGATGTACCTACCTGCTTTGAACTACCTTTTCCCATGAAGTGGATGTGGATGTTCGAATAACAATAATCACAATTCTACACCTTGCAGGTGTTCATATCTTCTGGGTTTCCAGTATTACATAGCTGTGAGTTATTATGATGATGGAAATGGCGTTTGATCCTTGCACTCTTGCACCCTTGCCCTCCTTGCTCAAAACTTTTCCATCATTGACAATTGACATCCATATCCTCGCACCGAAAGTTTTTACTCACATATTGCACACATTCTGCTGGATTTTTAGTACTTCTATGCAAGGTGAAGTCTAAGAAGGGGTTATTTACACTGTTTGGATGGAGGGAAAGGAAGGGATGAATTTATTGGGATGAAATATCTTTTGCTTGGATAACAAGTGGGGAGAGGAAGGGATTTGGAGGGATATGGATAATCATGAGTGTATTATTTGGGAGAGGTAGGAAAACTCTATATTGTTGGGTTGGTAAATTGACAAAGCTATATCCCTTACAAGTTACATGCGTATTCTTTTTAACTATTCTTGAAGTCATGTAAACATCACCTTGAAGAATGTATATAATGCGCATGTTCAAGTAATGAAAAAATGAGGAAGGCTCATAATTTTCCTTACCTAATCTTTCAACTTTGGAATGGTTCCTTTTACTAGAAATAACAGGACATAAATCCTTTCTAGGCCCCTAGCTCCATTCCTTTCCTTCTTAACTCAATTTCTATCTAAATGAGGGATATATTTTTTTCTTTCCGTTCCGGTATTATTTCCGATCAATAAATATTTTTGTTCCCCTCCCGTTCCCTCCTACGCATCCTTTCCCTCTTAAATTGCTATCCAAACAAAGTGCAAGTTGTTATAGGGATGGCAGCAGGCTTCATATGCTTCTTCTGTGTTTGGCTTCCTTTTTCTAGTAAATGAATGGCTACAAGAACTAACTTTTCTTGGTTTACTTTTTGTTTGATTAATATGTGGTATTATAATCCACATCCCAAACATGAACGATAATTGAGGTTGTGTCTTCAAGAATTTCTTCCTTAATTTTGTGACAAAATGAATCAATGACTACCAATGTTTTAGACTTAATTGTTATTAAGCTTATTTGTCTTCTCTTTTCTTGTAACAGTGCCTTGGACTGCGAAGATTGAACATAGATGTCTTTTTGTATGAGTTTCCAATTGATTTGGCATTCACGGAGATCTGTGTGTTCTGTTTGTGTCTCAAATCTCAATGAGAATATTTGGATATTCCGATGAACAACTTAAAGTATATTTGCCTGAGAAATCGACTTCTGCAGACCTTACAATGTAAGCCGATGCTTCCTGCTCAGCTATTAACTGTGTTTGCTACATCTTGTAATTAAAACTTGGAAATTTTACATAATGAAAAAACAAGAGATGCATCGAAAAAGATTAATAAATTTTGTTTTTTACTTGTTTGAGCATAATTGTTTCCTTAAACAATATCAAAGGTTTAGTTTGCAGATTGCCCGTAGCACAATGCCAAAAAAGAAAGTGATGCTGCCTGTACTAACTACTAAGGGTGTTAAATCTGCGTTGATGTAAATTGAACTCTTTCTTAAGGCATGTAAATAAATTAGTCAAAAGTCAGCAATTATGAAACCAATTAAACGTCCAGAGCAACACCAATGCAGATTGTACTGGGTATGACCATTTTAATTTTCTTTTCTTTTCTTTTCGTATATTATAATAATTATTTATTTTCATAATATAGGGGAAGGTAGATATGGAATTACACATTACATTCTTGATCTATTATAATTTTCAACTTATTTATATTAAATGATGGAAATTATAATGCGTTTATTGTAATTTTTAGCTTGGAAAAGTATTTAATAATAATAATAATAATAATAATAATAATAATAATGATTTTTGGTTTTACTGTAACTAAATTTTGTGTTGATAAAATTTATTCTTATTTATTATTTGTTGGGAGATTAGTATTAGGCGGTAATGAAACTTGTAATGAACATCATGTTTGAGGATAAAAGAATTATTATTAGAGTCTAGAGATGTCATGGGCTTGTATGAGTATCACATGAGGCACAACACGACATGTCACATGAAGTTTTGAGTCACGGGTGTGTTGCAGACATGATTTTTGGTATTGGACACGGTCAGATGTGAGGCGCGATGAACGATTCGCGTTTTGGCATGAAGGCACTATCAACATGAATTTCGGTAAATTAAATGTTTTAATATTTTTTATCTCAATATTTCTTGGCTCTTTTTTATAAACTATCAACTTTTATGTTTTTTATTATTGATATTGATTGATGATTGATAAATAGAATGAGTATCAACTTTAATGTTTCGGATTATTGATATAAATTTATTAATAGAATAAGGTATTTTCAGAATGTTTTATCTTATTAATCAATTCAAGTATGCAAAATTGATTTTTCTAACTTTATTATAGTTGAGCAATAAACAATACTAAAATAAAATTACTTATTCGTTCCTAGTTAATTATTTTGAATTATTTATTCACTTAGTAAATAAATTTTTGTAAAAGAAATAATGTTTATAAAAGGCACAAGGCATGACGAGCCAACAAGACAAGTCACTTTTATGATGCCCTTTAACTTGATACAACCATCTTGAGAATTGAATTTTACTTCAATTAGTACTGTCTACTTTAGACAAGATTTTGAGATTAATTCTCGTCTAGTCATCCATTTTTCCCAGCCTATAGCTCTACACTATAATCCAAAACTGTAGCCGCTCATGCATGGTCAACAATCAACTAGGTATTGCTCATATCGCACCTTTATTTATATTTATTATTTTAGAAATAACACATCACATTTCCTAAAAATTCATACTAAATTCAATTCCCTTTTTTTTGAATTGATACCAAAGGCACTTCTTATTACAACTATTTTTATAATCGATTACAAAACAATCTCAAAAGTACAATTTAGCAGTGTTTCCAACTATTTGCATCATACATACTCCACTAATATATCATTAACAACTGCCGAAATATTACACATCTAACAAACATGAGATGAAGTGATTAAACGGATAACCAGTGTAAATCATATTTTATAAGTAATCTGCTTCTACAAGATCTAGGGTTTCACAATATGCCTAAGGGAAACGAATAATACATGGGAATAAATTATATGCTATGACCAAAAGTCGATCCGGGCTTAAATATACAAATTTCTGTGAACTGCATTGTAAAAGGAACTTTGATGAAAAATTCTAAAGATGAGGGCAAAAAATGCTTCACAATTGGATCATACTGTATTGAAGATTTTACAGCGAAAGAATTTCATGTACTCGGGAATTTCATGTACTCGGCTTGCAGCTTGTACGTCTATCACCCAGACCACGACACAGCATGTTATCGATAAGACCTATTTCTTTCCTGCTCTTCTAAATAATTGTTTATATATATACGGAACGTCGATTTGTTTAGAACAAGAAATATAAGTGATTGCAGACGTCGTTCACTCACCATCTAGTCCAGAGCTGCTTTGGATTTTCGACCAGTGATTGGTTTTGTTAGGCCGTCAAAAATTGGTTTTGCAAGGGCGGCTTGTAGATCTGGCGTCAAGGACCATTTCGCTGCTGACCATATGGATGAAGTACTATTATTGCCTTCTTGGTCTTGTAAACTTGATGTGCTGGACGACTTCTTTACTCCAGATGAACTGTCAACTGCGGTAGAATCTCCCAAACTTAACGGAAATCCGTTAGTTCCATTGACTTCGACCTCAGAAGCCAAATTTGTTCTACTGGATGCTTTTGTTCTTAAAGCTAATCCTTTGCCAGTGATTGCAGAAAACCAACCACCACTCCCATTCTCTTCCTTCATCAATTTTTCTGGAGTGCGAGAGAAATCAGCTTCTGACTTCTGACGTCTCTTGTTTAGGTTTTCAATCCATTTAGCAGCATCGTCCAATTCATTATCCAGTTCCTCCTCCGCTGTCTTAAACCCATTAGCAACGCTTCTGGACTTCCTATGTTGACTAAGAGGCGCATTCATTAGTGATGATATAGAATATTCTTCATCTTTGATGTAATTCGAAGTGCCTTTGCTGTAGAGTGCCATTTCAAAGCCTTCAGAGCCGTTTCTCTGTTCAGTAAGCCCATAGTAACCCCGTAAAGAACTCATCGCAGGTGAGATGCGTTCTGTTGTAATTTTCAATGATTGGAATGATTCCAGAATATCAGTGTGGGCACGACGAATTGGAGTCTGCTCAGAGCAGCTTGGTCTGTAAAAAGGTTCAAAGATGAAAGATAAGTCAATCTTAAAAACTAGAACTTCATGGCAAAACACATTGAAATTATTCATGTTTCAGTAACAGCAACACAAATAAAACATCTTACTCACATAGTAAACAAATAAAGGGTATTCATTCAACCTCCCTCACCATTTATAAATATATCCAAATTAACGAACAGAGGACTTCCACAAGATCTTTCATCTGCATGCAACAATTATCAGACAATTTCTCGCCACCATGTAACAATATTAGTATTCTAATGTTCCTCGAAGTATCTTGGAAGCAGAAATAGCGCAGTTCCCCACTAGAGATACAATATTGCAAGGAGGAAGTAGGGAAAAAATAACCTCAACAAGGTTAATTATTAAAAAATTGAATCAATCTCAGGAAGATTTTCAAAAAAGCTTGATCATATGATAGAACCCAACTTCTTACAGCCTACATGAAAAGCTATTCAGCCATATATTGTGCCACTTGCATATGCTCATTTTCAACTATATGTCCTAGAAGCTAGCCTGAGTAAATCTTATCAACTGTATCTATACCAAAGGAACAAACTCAGGGGATCCTGGTGTTTAAAGACGATCCTTGCAAGTCACAGGTAAATATATCCTTGGTTCAACAGTGAGAAGCAAGACTTTAGAAGCACAGGTACCCGGTGATGCAACAATACAATTCAATTCAATAAAGTCTATCTAGTTGACTTCCCACAAGTCACTGCAGCTAAAACTCCAGCCTCAGCATCACCAGAGGAAAAAATTCAGTTGGTGTTCTGTAATTTGCTGTATAGTTCTTTGTAAGCATAGTGATTGCTGATGCCTTGTGGTTAGATTTTTCAATGTAAATCTTCATAGAAATAGATACTATGGACTAGAGTTATATGAATATCTGCTATTGTACTTGCTGGGGACAGTCAGATCTCTCTGAAAAATACATATGACATAGTATAAAAAGATATTGGTCTTTAAGTAAATTTATTTTCTTCCTACTTGAAGATCTTATGCCAATAGCATCAAAACCTAAATTATCTTGGCAAACTGTTTACCAAACCTATAAAGGTCTATCATCCCTATCCCAAATGATTAAGACTCTACACTACAGCAAGATTAAAAGTAGTATAATCTACACATGACAGATTAAGGAATTAACCTATTACCCTAGCCCACAATTACTTTCATTCAAAAGTACTTGAAGACATCAGTCAAGCCCAAAACAAAAAGAAGTGGCATTTATCACTAACTGTCGGATCTTCCCATTGTCATGCAAATCCCCCCAGCGTAAGATCCAAGTATTCAACTGAAAAGGTGTTTCATATGGGATAATCAGATGCAGAGGGGGGAATAAGAGAACTACTCATTTGAATAGGCAATCTACGCAATTCCAATGCATACTTCATATAATACAAGCAACTAGGTCAGTCAAATTCTCACAACTCCTAGAAACATAAATTTTCTTCAATGAATAGCTAGCTGAAACACCTGAAGTCAAAAAAATCAACTACGAAAAATGTCTGCAATCAATATAGCTCCATACATTACCCTTCTACTGCCAGCACCACTCAATACTAAGTCTCATCTCCCAATACAGAAATACATAATCAAGGCCAAATACTTCTTTTCACAATCAAGTGTAAACCAATAACCTCCCTAATGAAAAATATCGACGGCAAACTTCTATAGTTTGTTATTGCAGTATTGCACACATCAGGTGAAGTGTAAGAGAGGATTAATAAAGATTTCCACATTAGAGAACAGCTAGAATCGACAGTGCATATGAGGTCGTTATAAACACAGAATTTTCCTGTAGCAAAGCACGAGTAGAAAGATATACAGGGTCCTCTTCAGCCTTCTCAATTCCAAACAATACACATTGCATAGGTCTGAAGCATATGTTCCCCTAAACAATACACATTGCACAGATGTAAAGCATACATTCCTCCAATATGCTTAAAACTATTTCTAGGAAAGCTTGCATTGAAGGTAATATTTTTGTCCACAGACAGGTGACAAAGTTACTCATACATAAGTTTCTTACCGCTCTAGTATGACTCAAAGCAGCATGAAATGTAGAACTTGACCATAAGACCTACACATGAAGTTCCTCAATGCCAAAAGCAACAATATTCTTTAATAATTTAATCATGAAAAAGACAAGAGATAAACAACATCTAAGCCTTAATCCCAACATATTAGGGTCGACATGAAAAAAAAAGAGTCTAGGGAAAAAAAGCAGTACACAGCAGGTGAGTGGAAGACGGAGAAGTGGAGCTTTACGCCAACCCCAGCCCCAACCCCAGCCTAAGGTAAAACCTACAAGTACCAGAAACATATGCTCTTTCTAACATCTAAAAAGAAAGTGAGGCGATAACACCCATGTCGAGGAAAGTGGAACATATACGGAAGACCAGGGAGCAAATATGATATGCGTGAAAAGATATACCAAAAGAGTACGAATTAAAGTAAAATACCCTGCGCTGCTGTGTCCATTTGATAAGCAAGGTGAAGGAGGATGTCTTCCAGGGAGTGGAATACGAAGCGTCTTGAGAGCAAACATTTGGAGATCCGTCACCAAGCCATTTAACTTTTTGATGTCAGCAACCTAATTCAAAGAAAAGCCAGTACTTAAAGGAATGATATCAAACTATTCATAATCTTGATTCTTGACACTATTGGCATGGCATGGAACTTCAAAACACACCAGCATACATAATTCAAAGTTTCCAGCACACTAAATAATGTAGTTTGGGGTAACACAAGTCAAAGGCGAGCTCACCAACTCAAAATATGACATCAATATTAAAGGTCCATCAAGTCTCACTCGCCTCCAAACTCAAATTTTCAAAGTTCAATCTAGTAAACTCAAACTTTGGTAACTAAGTTCAATTATCTTAATATTCTCGTAAGTGTTGTGCAAAACTTTACACTTGTTAACAACTTTAAATCTATGATATGCATTTGAAGCCTATAGATTCAAGCTCTCCGCTCAAGAAAATCTCAAACTCTAGAAGCATTAACACACAATACACCAATAAAATGGAATGCACCATATATTTGCTCCACCAAACCAAACATTAATACCATTATACTAATATAGAAAAATCATACATTCAAGTGTCATGTACGGCAACCACACTAATTTTTTATGCATAAATTAGAAGGTCGTATGGGTAATTGATAATTGATAACCAAAATGATTAAGTAATTATTCTTTTAAAAGCTAAAATGTATGAGCAATAGAATATTTCGACACAAGTGAAGTATCAAATATGTTTTACACTTACACTTAACAAATAAGTGTATTGCAACATATAAAAACAACTGTATTGCAAAATTTTAATTTATTAAAGAAATTATTCAAGCTAGTAGCTTATATATTTCTCAGAACAAATCAAAGCTATCACCTATCGCCCTAAAACAGCACAAGACTTGCAGATCCCTACTTATTCAAATTATCATATTACACGCAACAAATGGATTTCCCTACAACTTCAGCTTCACAATATTGATCAATCAAACTAAAATTACTTTATGACATCAAGCATATCACTTCACATATACTAATAACATAAAAAAAAATCGGATAAATAGATAACATAACAACAATTTGAAAAAAAAAAAAAAACCACTTAAAAATTAAAAAATCTAGAAAGTTCCAAAGAATATTCCATGATACCTCAACACCGTATCTGATAGCAACACCAGCAAGAGTATCCATTTTAGTTACATGATGTTCAATATAACGTGAAGGAGAAGATGGAGATGGTGGCGATGAATTCGTCGTCGTCGACGATGAGGAACAAACTGGAAACAATTTTGTTGTAGACTCCAAAATTGGTCCATCATCTTCAGAACCCAATTTATTGTAAATCAAAGCATTTCCATTTCCATTACCATTACCATTACCATTACCATTCACAAAAAAGCCATATCCATTACCGTTCACATTTTCCCTCCTCCTACCAAATTCCATCACCTGATCCAACCACACCTACTCTCCTTAATTTCTTTTTCACCAAATACAATATTTTCTGATCTTCATCAATTAATCACATAAATTAAACAAACACGTATACGTCAGCTTCCAATAAATAACTCAATCAAAATTTCCTGAATCAGCAACAAATTGATGTCGATCGGAGTGACATTTTACAGAAAAACAGAAGCTAAAATTGTAGATTATATGAAAGAAACCCTAAGTGAATAATATTGGGATGAATAATTGAAATTTGATTCACCGACGATAGGAATGAAAGCGGACAATTTGTGTGTAAAATTGGGGAAAAATGGAAGAGAGAGAAAGGTAGATCTGAAGGAGAGAGAAAGCGAGGGTAACGCTTGGAAATGTGTTTGTTTAGGCATTAGGGAATAGTGGTGGAATTTCTCGTCACTCCTAATTCCTAAACTTCTTTACTTTACGACAACTTCAAATATGAAAACTATCGTTCTTTGTTAGACTTCCATTTTCCAATTTCTTTTTCATTTATATTTTGCCCAAAATTATTCTTTGATTTATTATTATTATTATTATTATTATTATTATTATTATTATTATTGTTATTAAACTAATTATTTGAAAAAAGTAATTATTAAGTAAAACAAATATAAAGACTTCAAATCAATCAACTATTTAGTTTAAAGGAACAAAATAAAAAGAAAATAACATAAAGAACTTTAAGCAATAAAATAAACAATAGAGTTGTAATTAGATTATTGAGCTTAATAGTTATGATTATCACATGAAAAAGAAACTTGCACAACTCATTTTCTTGTACATGTGCTCCTTTAGCATCATAATGTACTCCTAATTCCTTATTTTTCAACCTTTTTATTTCAACAATAATAAATCTTAAAATTTATTATGAAGAGTTAGCTATAAATTTGGGTGGACTAATATTGCCAATAAAAGACTTGAATAATTAGGTGGACTAATGAAAGTGATTTCACACGTGTCGGTCGATCTAACGTAGGTTTGTCAAATTGATTATTGCTATTATAAAACAAGTTGTTTTGTATAAAAAAATAAAGCAAAATCAAATTATATAAAAAAAATCAAATAATTATTTATGATTTTAATTTTTAATTTTTATTGTTTTAAAATTATCTGCATACAAATATTAAAAATTAAAATATTATTATTTGGTATATACTATTTATAGTTTGCGAGAAAAATAACCTCTGGAAATGAATATTGTTGTTACTCAAAGGGATGTGACTTAGAAAGTTTCTCTAGAGCTCTAGCGCTCAAGTTGAATGGGGAAGGTCTAAAGAGGTAAAATCACATCTTTTTTTACCAATTAAGTAATAGAAAAATTATTGTGAATAATATAAATTTTACTTAATTTTCTATAATAATATACCAATGTTTATTGACTATTGAATAAAATTAATTTTTTGTTTATAGTACATCTTTTGACAATAATTTAAGGTAAATTAGTAGTTAAACAAAAGTTGATATTATTCTAGTAAATACCCTAAGTTAGTATTATTTATGGTTAACTAAAAGTTAATATTATAGTTGGAGAATTAGCAAAAGTTTGTATTTTTTAGTGTATATATGCATATATCAAAGATTGACCAAAATGATATTTTTAGTGTATATGCATATATTAAAGATTGACCAAAATGATATTTTTAGTGAATTGATGTTAACATCGTGGTACTCAATATATACTTCTTATGAAAGTTATGATCAAAATACGAGGAATAAAAAAATGACATATCGTATTTTAATCAAAAAAGTTAAGAAAAATACGGTTAAAAAATATTTAACTTGATAAAAAAAAACTGTAAAAATTAAAATTAATGATGTGAGTTGAAGTAAACATCACTTTTATTTAAAAAAATATTAAATTTCTACTATTTACTTTCTTTCGGTTCACCCTCTGATCTTAAGAAAGAGCGGTATAAAAAGAGGTATAGGGCCACCACCGACAGCATATATGATGCACATTTTAATTGTATGGCTGTACGTATTTTGTGGTGTTTGGGCTGTTTGGCGTTCCTGGGTCACATGTATTTTAATTTCCATAGCCGACAATTCTAAGGCCCATTTATCATGCTATGGTATTTTCATTTCAGCAATATGAAGCTATCTCACCATAAAACAAGTCAATATAATTATCTTATTAATATAATCATTAATTCTTAAATGAAACGGTCTCACGATGAGACCATTTTTATTGAGCTGACTCAATATATATTTTTGGTCTTAAAATAATCATTTATAACGTTAAAGTGATCACTTATAATTTTAATATAATTACTTTTTATATAGTCTTAGAATTATTATTTATAACCTTAAAATGATTACTTATAATCTAAAAGTAATCAATTGAAGAAATGAGCTATTATATAGAACCGTCTCATGGTGAGACGATCTCATACAAGACGAGCTGTAACATAAAAGATATTAAAAAAACAATAAGTGAATTCACACTTGTACAGAAAGCTATGTTTTGAAAATATTTTGGGCTTACCCAATTGAAGTCGTCTTATGGTGAAACGGTCTCAATATAGAAATAGTGATTTTCATCACTTTTCGTCTTAGTTGAGTATCTTCTTGAGAATAGAATCTTATTTCAATTGGAATGAATTTTTCTCAGGTAAAATTTTATATTTATGTTTAATACTTACTTAATTTTTGATTCGCTTAGCCTACCCTATAATAATTAAAATAAAGATGTAACATCTTAATAAATTTTTTTCTCTTTTCTATTTAATAAATTTAGAGAGTTTGTGTCTTTAACTATTAACCACTACTATATTGTTGAACCATAATGTGTTTTGCCTAATTTAATATCACAAATTTTTGTAGCAATTGATGTATATAAAAGTTAAATAGCTTAAATAATATAAAAATATTAGAATATAAATTTCTTATTATATTATCGTTTCGCTTAAAAATAGTCTCTCATAAAAATAATTTATTTTTGATTTATAGCATCATTTTGTATGAGAAGAATAGGAATGGCAACTACATTCATCAATCGTGTGGAGTTTTATGAATTTTTGAAAAAGCTGAGCGAAAAAAAAAATGAATTGAATAACCGAAAAATCAAACTATTTCAATAATTGAGCGTGAAACTCCCAGATCTAAGGTTTGGGGCTGTTCGCAGTTATTAACTGCGAACAGGTGAAAAAAGACAAAATAGCTGTTCGCAGTTACTAACTGCGAACAGCAAAAAGACAAAATAGCTGTTCACAGTTACTAACTGCGAACAGCTATTTTGTCTTTTTTTACCTGTTCGCAGTTACTAACTACGAACAGCCCCAAACCTTAGGTCTGGGAGCTTCACTCTCAGTTTTTGAAATAATTTGATTTTTCGGTTATTCAATTCATTTTTCTTTTTTTTTCGCTCAGCTTTTTCAAAAATTCGAGTTTTATTATGTTCGTTAAACTTAGAATAATATTAATTGAAATAAATATAATTTAAATTGGCCGCATTCACAAAATACAATGTCTAGTAAAGTAGTAATGTTATGAGTTCGATTAGTTCTATCCCACTTTTAAAACTTTCCTTTGTTCATTATATAATGCTAAAGTCAATCAAAATCAACAAAAGCATGCTAAAGTCAATCAAAATCAACAAAAGCATCCGAAAATGAGTTCAAATGACGTATTTCAAACTCTAATATCACAAAGATCAAGGGTATGAAATCTTGTAATGAATAAATTACATTTTCAATGAAAACAATATTTGTAAGAGAAAATAATACAATTAAATGACACAATGATTTTAAAGAACTCTTTGGAGGCGTGTAGTATCTTGCTTATATTATCACAAAGGAGTTTAAAGAACTCTCAAATTGGAGAATTACAATAAAGAAGAGATTAGGCTATATGTTTAGGCTTAGAGATTTTTGTGGATGATTTTACAATGGCACGTGAGACCTCTATTTATAGAGGATTATACTTTTAATGAGACTTTACACCCCTAATTTTTATAAATATAAAATAATAAATATAATAAGACTTAAATAATATCTCATAGTAGCAGAAGGTAAAAATTGGGTGTCCGCTCAGATAGTGTAATGCGTCAAAACAACATTCAAAACTAATATAGTTTTTAAATAAATAAAGGTTCTAACACTAATTTATCTAAATACACTTATAACGTATAATCTACATCACCCAATCCTCATGCATTAAACACGTCAAAGAACTTATCATTACCCCTGCAAAACAAAAACACAAAACATAAGCCACAACTCAGTAAATAGTTACTCTAACGTGTCAAACTGTCTATACTTGAAAACGTTTGACTTTAAAATAATATTTGAAAGCCACAAAATCTTAAAATACTTTTATATTTTGTAAAAATAAAAATATACTCATATAATATAAAACACTTGAATTGTCACACTTTAAAATTTATTCACAATATACATTTATATAATGTCACAAAAACAACACATCCCCTTTCATAGACTCCTCTCAAAAGGCACCTTAGACAGGTAATTTGCCTTTGGCAATATAAACACATGTCACATTTAGGTGCACCATAGGTTGACATAAAGAAATTAATAATGCGGAATAATAAAGTAACGATTAGAGTTTTGGATTTTGAATATTTAGTTTTTATTGACTGATAATGAGAGACTAAGCCCATATTTATACAAGAGTACTAGCACTAATCTTGAAAACAAATAAAGACAACATAATAAAGATCAATTACAAATATCCTCTAAATATATATTTTCCTACGTGACTTAGCAAAAACATTTATATCAGATCATTTAAATACAAAACCAAACAAATTTACATTATATATTTGTATAAAGTATAATACACTCTATATAATCCAATGAAATTCTTGTTTATTAATGTAGTGCAAAAATCCTTTTGTCAAACATTAATATAAAGTATTATATAGCAAAGGAGTGAGTGAGAATCAATTAATATTAAAAACATCTATTAAATTAAAAAATCCTTTTGTCAAACATTTATGAAGAGGATAATGAATCAATGGAATTCCATGACAAGGCTATATTATATATATATATATATATATATATATATATATATATATATATATATATATATATATATATATATATATATATATATATATATATATATATATATATATATATATATATATATATATATATATATATATATATATATATATATATATATATATATCAAACAACAATCTCATAATCACCATAAATGTTTAGTGAAACATGAAGGGTTCCTAAAATATAATATTAAAAAAAGAAGATGAAATGTGATCAGCCATCTTCACATAGATGAAGAGAATATGAAAAGTTTAAACAATTTAAATGGCTTCTATAATATTATAATTATTGGCTAATATATTATTATGTATTAGTATTACTTTTTTAATTATTTTAATTACAACTTTGGCTAATTAGCTTCTAATGATCGAAATTATAATGTTACCCATAATCAATATCAAACTATTATCGTAAATAATTTTGTCATAGTTCAAGATATTCATAGTGAATACTTACCAATATATATATACATATTGATCACATATGCTTAATATTAAGGATTTAAATAGCTATAAGACATAATATATTAATTATAATAATAATAACAATATATAAAGGATTTAAATAGCTATAAGACATAATATATTAATTATAATAATAATAACAATATATAACAATAACAACAACAAGAACGGCGACGACGACAACAATAATAATAATAATAATAATAATAATAATAATAATTTACTTTAAAATAACGGGGTATTACAATTAAGACTAAGAATAAATAGCATATTAAAACAGCCACAAGTGAATTTGAACGTTCAAGACAAGCATCTTTTGCCTTCTGACTTAGCGCTCGTTTGAGCCTTCATGGAGCTCGTTCGAACAGCTCCTTAACTGACCTTTTGTTTGCTTCTGTCCTTGGTGCTCGTTCGAGCACTCTTTTTCCTCAACATTCTGTTTCAATTGAAGGCTAGTTTGGCCATCACCTTATGATTTTTTTTACTCAGCTTTATATTATTTTCCAAAATTAGTTTCAACTCAAATTATATTTTATTTTGTTAAATCATTTTCAAACTTAATCGCTTCATGGGATGAAGTTGAAATTACTCAATTTCCTGATTTTGGTAGTTTTTCTCTTGTTTTTCTTGCATTCTTATGTTGCAGGTTATTGATTGCGTGGGAATCGTGGAGTGAGGATCACCTAGAAACATAGCTTTTATTAGAGTCGTATTTCAGTTTAAATTTTACCTTAAGTTGTTTAAATTTTATATGGACATAGATTGCGTTTTAGTCTTTTCTTATGTTGTAAGACCCTTTGTTGGATTTAAAGTTATTAAGTTATTTCTTAGTCGTTAAGCCTTATATTTATTTTATTAGAAATAGATGTGGCGGTAACACCCCCATGAGTAGGTTTTAGCTCATGTTTTTCATTAAAGATGTTTTCAAAAGTTCGACATATTCTGAGGGTGTTACACCTTATGCATTTAATCGAGCATTGTTGATAACATCTTTAGACTCTTGCACTACCTCATTAAGTTCATCATTCATCATGCTCAATAACACCTATGTTTAAGTCTTTGCTTCAATGTCTTTCATTACTTCATGCATTGACTCACACTCTTAAACACCACATTAACACAAATCAATCAACCAACTTAAGTACACATTAAGTGACTAACTTAAACACCCAAAAGATTCAACTTCTATGCACTCATACTAATGCATAGTCTTGAATGGTGCACTCAAGTCACCAATAACTCTAACAACATCCTTAAAGGCTACAAGGCCACATGTCTCTTTCACCTATACTCAGGTCCAAACACACATGTAGCGGTGTCCATTCAATTCATTCGATTGATTTCGGTTTATATGTTTTGAAGGGTTAAAAATAGGGTTTTGTGTCCATATTGGTTTTTACATACTAGTAAATTTATTTTTAAGTTGGGTCAAATCGAATTCAATAACATGGTCAGGTGAAAATTAGATCATTGAAATTATTTTGAACAATGTACACCCATGTAAATCCATCAAAACTACGAGGTGACAATTCAAAATGAAATTTTGCTTAGTTGCTTAGATCTAAAAACAGAGCCCGATTCGAACATGAGGAAAAAAAGTCTGATTTTGTTACAGTTTTAATACTTCAACTTATGAGTCTAAGTCGAATCACAGTCAAATCATGTTCATTCTAGTTTATTATAGACAAATTTTATATTTGAAAGAACTGATATAAATATACAAATTTGTATATTTTCACTTGGTTGTAACATGTTAAAATTTTAATGTGCCGGTTCAAAACACATCATTATCATGAGTTTTTTTTTTTTTTTTTGTTACTATATAGTGAAGTATTGGATTTATTAAGTTTATTTGGTTGAACTATATATTTATTTGTTCCGTATAATTGGGACAATCCCCAATTATTAAAGAAAATCATTATTGTTGAGACTTTGTGAATTGTATATTGTTAAACGACTTTTCTTTTGAAAAACTTAGAAAAAAGTCTTGATCCAACTCTGAGTCAGAGCAAAGATAGAGGACGAAAAATACGAGTCCAAGTCGATGGAGGTAAAAAAAGTTCGACTTATATTTGAAACAAGTTGAAAGTGTATATAATATAATTTGAGTCCGACTCATTGTCATCCCTATAATCACCTTGTCATTAAAGTACTCTAAAATTACTTTTTTATAAAATATAATTGTAATACACCCGAATATCTCCCTTCCTTCACGATTCTGGTTTCGTGTAAGGGTTCCAGCCCCTTACACGAAACCAGAATCGTGAAGGAAGGGAGGAAATTCGAGTGTTACAATAATAGCTATTAATTATTTATTTATAGTCTTTATATTATTATAAACAATTTACTTCAATCATTATATTTTATTAAAAATATAAAAAACTTAATAATAAAAGTACGCAACCAAATTTTCTTAAAAAAATATATTAATATTTATATATACTAGTTATCGGAGTTTCCATAATAACAATATAATATAAAGTACCATACATTAAAAAATTGTTAATAATAAATTAACATTTGGTTGATCTGCTGAAAATAAATAAACTCACATATTATTTATTTTGAAATAAATTCACCTATTATCTATTTTGAAATAAACTCACATAATAAATCTATCTATTTGCTTAAAATAAAGCTTCTTTGTGATCAAACAAGTTAGAATAAATAATAATTGAATTTATTTTTAATGATTATACCAAATAAGTATTTTTTTGAAAATAATCGATATGAAGTATTAATTTAACAATTATTCTAAAAAAGAATGAACGTTATCCAATCAAATCCAGAACCCCGCGAAATACTAAACAGAACCAAGGAGATAAGAGAAACAAAACGAACACCAGAAAGCCAGTTTGTGACTATAATCAGGAGAGAGAAAACTCGTACTATCCTCCAATGGCGTCCACAACCCCCGCCACAACCACCAAGCTCTTCCACAGCCTCTCCTCTTCTTCTTCGTCTTCTCATTATCGTCGCTTTGCTCTTTCTACTCAACCTCAACCTCAACCTCAAAAACGTCGATACATCTCTCCAAGAGCTTGTTCATCGCCGCAATCGCAACCACGAAGAGACTTCTTAGTGCAATCTACTGCTGCTGTTGCTGCTTTTTCGATTTCTTTGCCTCTTTCTACACTTCCGGCGAAATCTGAGGATTTGCTTGCTGAATGGGAGCGTGTTTATCTTCCTATTGATCCTGGTGTTGTTCTTCTTGATATTTCTTTTGTTCCTGATGATCTTAGTCACGGTATATTTTCATTTTGTTTAGGTCTTATTCGTTCTTGTGATTTTCGATTGATTCTGAATTGTGAATTAATTTAATACTTAGGAATTGCATTAATTGATTTTTAGGTATTGAGAAATGATGTTAACTTTGCTGCAACTGAATTCAAAATGTGATTGGACAACTTGTAATCTAATGTGTTTCTATGATTTTCTATTTGATTTTGTGTTGGATATTTAGAGCAAGCTCGGACATTTTTCATGTACTTTGTATATAGAGTGACAAATGAGTTTTAAAACTCAATGTCCAAAGTGTTACCGAACATACTAAGCAAGTTCTAACGAATCAAGCAAAATAGAGCTCATAAAGCTTGCACTCATTTGAGCACAATCATGCTCGTTCAAGCACATTGATTTTCATAGTACATAAACTTTTCTTAAGCTATTGTATGTGCTCGTTCGAGCACCTCCATAAAATTGTGTATTTTTGTGGAATTTGTTAGAGTATATAACATATCTTCGGGCCTCAACCTTAAACTTTTGGTTGAGTTGGCTACTTAACATGGTATCAGAAGCGAACGTGACAAAAGGTCACTGGTTCGAATCTCAACCACCCATCAAATTCAAGTAAAATATTTTGCACTAGGTATGAGAAGGGCCTAAGTTGCATTCACGCTTCTAGCCCAAAGGGCTCTCGTGTGAGGGGGCGTGTTAAAAAGTATATAGCATATCCTGAGGCCTCAATCATTAGCTTAAGTTTTTAATTGAGTTGTGCGTGTTAAGAGTGAAATACTGATAGTTATATTGGTTATAATAATGAATCGGATGAAGGCATGCAAACTATTATATGAATAGTGGAAGTTGCATGAAGATACAAATACATACATTCTACTCTTCATTCTCTAGAATTTATGAAATTTTTGCTCTTTCTCTTCTCAGTTGTACATTCAAAGAACTTTATAAACTCTTTTATTGATTTTTAATTTAATAATCTTCTTGAATACATAATCATTTAGTCTACTCATTTTGTTCTTAGTGTGTTAGTGTGGTTATTTGTATCTCATTTTAAATTTTATCCAACATTTTCAAGTACCGTTGTGGGAGAAATATCACAAAAGGAAAGTATTCATACGCCCACAACTAGTTATTAAGTTTCCGAGCGACGTAATTGTTGAAACCAAATCTTCACACTGTTCTTCAACTTGGTGATAAAACAAGCAAGGATCTTATTGTCATTCATTCAATGGAATACAAATATATCTCTTGTAATTTATATTGTTTATCTATGCTATTATTTCTATTTTTTGAACTGTGAAGAAATTTGTTACTTAGTATTTGCATGAGTTGATTATTAGGTATTGAGAAATGCTGTCAACTTTAATGCAAGTGAGTTCAGTTTGTTACTTGAGAGAATGAATTTGTAATTTGTTGCTGTGATTTTTTATTTGATTTTGAATTGTGAATAAATTGTTATCAAGTAATTGCGTCAGTTGATTTTAGATATTGAGAAATAATGTTAACTTTTCTGCAACTGAGTACAATTTGGATTTGGGAGCACAAATTTCAAATTTTAAACGAGCAGAATCTTGTTTATGTTTTTATATGTAATGTTGTGAAGGAAGTTTCGCCCAAATAGAATCTATGTTTTTCATCATGAATTCAATGCCAGAAATCTTAATGAAAATTTATGAGTAAAAAGAAATGCTAGAGCATGATAGGATAAATGTTTTTACATGTATTTCTATTTCGAAGATCAAAGTGAATTCCAGGTTTGGGAGATAAGGTTCTTGTTATGCTTAGTTAAGGCATTGAGGTTCTTTTCTCCTGATTTTTGTTTATCATTTATTTGTGATTTATCATTTTCCGTATACCACTTTGAAACAAAAATTCTTTTTAAGGGTTGTTTTCCTTATTACATTTTTTATCAGAAAAATGGAAAAAAGAAAGTACAAACTCAAAATCAATTCAAGAACTAAAATACATTGCCTCTAAAGACTCATGCTAGAAAATACTAGGCATTTGTGAGCTGATTTCGAGACGATTTATCTTTTTTTTTTCGGAATAAATTTTTTAAATTGCAATTGCATCA
This sequence comes from Amaranthus tricolor, assembly GCF_026212465.1. NCBI lineage: Eukaryota > Viridiplantae > Streptophyta > Magnoliopsida > Caryophyllales > Amaranthaceae > Amaranthus > Amaranthus tricolor. Next base: position 40,996,673 of record NC_080048.1, on the reverse strand, counting down.
TTTGAATCAATAAGTAAAAATGTGATAAAACTTAAGTTGAATACTATATTTACTATATAAAAAGAGTATTTCAGTCGCAGGAAAGCTTAAGGAGTGTTTGGTTTGTAGGATTTCTGTTAGGGACAAGACAAACTATTTTAGAGACAAAAGATGGAGGACAGACTTGGGTCCCGCGTTCTATACAATCAGCTGAAGAAGAGGATTTTAATTACAGATTCAATTCTATAAGTTTCAGAGGAAAGGAAGGTTGGATAGTGGGTAAACCTGCTATTCTGTTGTATACTAATGATGCTGGTGAAAACTGGAAAAGAATACCCTTGAGCTCTCAGCTTCCTGGAGATATGGTAAGCTATTTGTGTTATTAGAGCCAATAATAAATCGTCAATCAACATTGCTAAATAATTTTTCATGTAATTAATCATTTTATGCAAAAGTGATCATTACTTGAATTTGCTGGAATCTGGATAGTAATTTGGTGAAACTATGATTTGAAGGTTTTTGATCATCCCTTATTAATAATTCTCAGGAATTTGATTGCTAGATCTTATCTTCTTGCATTAAAATTTTGCTTTTGCAGCAGCCATGGTTTTGCTGGAAGTTATTCGTCAACTTAAAAAATGCATAAGGTTTGATGGGCTTCGAGGAGAGTTTACTACTTGATGATCATGCTTGATTATTTTGATTTGTTACCATATTAGGATATTTCTTATCCTATATAGTATCTATTGCTTAACCTGCAATTGTAGCTTTCTATTATTGTGAAATACTTAAGAGTAGTTTGTCTTTTCAGGTATATATCAAAGCAACCGGAGAAAACAGCGCAGAGATGGTAACTGATGAGGGAGCAATATACACTACTTCAAATGGAGGTTACAACTGGAAGGCTGCTGTACAGGAGACTGTCTCAGCTACTCTTAACAGGTGATTTATTCCAAAATCTTGTATACTTTTTTTGTTACTTAATGTTGCTGTTTATTGCAACCTTGTCAGGATTCATAAAAATTTAGAAGAGATGTAAGGCAAATGCCATGTTTGAATTGGAGATGATGAACTTAGACTGTATTAAAGTCAAACTAAGGGAACTGTAAGTGAGTAGAGTTGATAGTCAGGGAGCAGAATGGTGGTAAAGAGGGACAAGGTGTGCTCATATAAAGACTTTGCGAGATACATAAAGTATTAACCTCGTTAAGGGAACAGTAGTTAAATCCTATCGAGACTCGCACCCCCAACTGGAACTCTAGGAATAATAGTCTTCTTCCCCTTCTTGTTACATTGTCATTACCCTACCCCCTTCAGAATATCATCTATTCACCTTTATTTTCTTTGCAACCACCTATATTCACGACATCTAATTAGCTACCCCAATACATTTATGCCATCAGGGTTAAGGTTTTTTAGCTAGCCCTAGATGTCATGTATCTATTGACACATGGAATCCCTATAGTGTGTTATATCTATATGATTGTACTTAAACATCTGCTTGTTTGGACAATACACAATGTTGATCCACTTACAGTGCTTCATTGCTTTTGCAGAACAGTCTCAAGCGGTATAAGTGGTGCAAGTTACTACACAGGTACCTTCAACACTGTGAACCGTTCCCCAGATGGGCGTTATGTTGCTGTTTCAAGCCGTGGAAACTTTTTTTTAACTTGGGAACCAGGCCAGGTGGATTTCTCTATGTCCTCTTGCAAAAGCTGTATAGTTGAGTGAATTGATGCTGAAATTAAGGTTGCATTTTACTGTTCTTTGTAAATAATTTCATGAAGTATGAAGCTAAGTTTGACATTAGGTGTTGGGAATCGGGAGATATATGCTAGAAATCAAAGCAAGATCTGTAGATAGTATGAAATATCATGTTCAATGGCCCTCCACATAAGAAATATTATAAGGCTTGAACGTTATGAAAATATAGATAAAGATTGATCTTTTGTTGAAGTAGATAGCAATCAATTTTCCAGTTTGTAAATTTTTTCCAGGCATGAATGAAGCTATATAGGAATGAATAGGAGGGAGCCTTGGTCCTTTCAGCCTTTAGGCTTGCTTTTATCTAGTTTGTATTTTGTCATGAACTTCACCATTAAGAGCAATCATGTTGGTCATATCATTTGGGCTGCTCTTCAAGTTTTAATGTTAAATATTAAATTTTCTATTTTGATTGATAAGCATTTGCAGAACAATATGCATTCCTTCCATTGGTTTGTTCCCCATGGGGGAATTTTATTTTTCATTCTTACAAAAGTTATCACAACGTGATGATAGTTTTTGTCATTCTTTTGACAAATTTTGTATAAATCTGGTTTGATTACCAAGTGTTGTTAACCCTATTGAATTATTGATTGATTTGAATTATTTGCAGCCTTACTGGCAGCCGCATAACCGAGCAATTGCCAGAAGAATTCAGAACATGGGTTGGAGAGCTGATGGTGGTCTATGGCTGCTTGTTCGTGGTGGTGGGCTGTATCTAAGTAAAGGCAATGGGGTCTGTGCTAATATCCTTTTCATTAACTTTTTCTTGTGTAGTCATAATATATCATTGTTGGACACTGTTCTGGATATCTTAGTTGGAGTTCTGAAGAGGAATTACGTAATTTCAGTATATTTACTGGAGATGCGATTTCTCTTTGTGTCTGCGTGCTCATTTTTTTTTTTTTTCATAATTTCCTTCTTTTTAAGTATTCAGGAATTATCCTTGTCTGTGCATAGATTACTCCATTGCCCCTTTGAGTTTGACACTCTTATCTCACAAAGCTCTCACATCGATTTTTGAAGTGCGTCAAACTCAAAAGGACGGAGGGAGTATTAAATGACCAAAAATGCAAAACTTTAAAGTAAAGAAAGGAGAGAGAATGCATTATTTTGTCAAAGCATAAATTCTGAGGTTGTTAGCATGTTAACATTAAATCTACTGTCGTACCTGAAACATTACATATTGTAGCTTAGTTACTTATCTGATTGGTAATAGTTCTTCCACGATCTGTTTCTTATTGGCTATTTCAATTCTGTCTTGATGAAACCTCATGTGGATTGGTGGCAGTGGGTATTTTGGGTCTTGGTTGTTTCATGTTCTTCATTTCCTCTTTCCAACTTTCTATATAAAGTTTTGGACATTTCACCTAGTGACTGGAAAGTAAGGACTTTTTTTAACATACACATTATTCTTTAGAGGATTGGCAATAAAATTCCGACTTCATATATATTGAATTAGTAGTAGTTAGCAGCTGATTGTTAAGTATTTGGTGGCACGTTTATGTGGCTATAATAACATCGAACAGGATGGTATATGTGAACTTCGACTCATTTTAACTTGAATATATTTTTATTTATTTCAACCATCAATGATGCTACACTTAGGAGTTGAGACTTCTTCGAGGTTTTTTCTGCAGCCTTTCATATTAAATTAATGGATATCATTTTGTAACTCAGATATCAGAGGACTTTGAGGAAGTGCCCGTACAAAGTCGTGGTTTTGGCATTCTTGACATTGGGTATCGCTCACAGGTACTTTTTGATGATTTGTTTCGTAATGGTGATGTCACTCAAATCTTATATGTTTTTTTAGAGATGATGCGTAACACACTATTGCATATTTATCTTTTTCTTTTTATTGGTCAATGGAGGTTCATTGCTGTAGCTGTAATGCATGTGTACTTTTTCGAGTGTGAAACTCTGAAGTCTGAAACCTGAAGTTGCTTTAGAATGATAATTATCTTATATCTGCTTCATCAAAGATGCATCACACATTCTGTAGCAGCCAAATTCTTGCTATGAACAGTTCCCATTGTATAAGTGAAGTTGTTGTTTAGCTGCATTAATGTGCTGTACGTCTGTACCTGTAAATGACGTCAAGATAGGAAGTCGTTGATTATGTGCTATAGGTATTAATTTTTAGTGACATCTATAATATCATGGGTGATAGGGGAGAATTCTTTGGGGACTTATGAAGATTCGACATCTTAGCTGCAGTAATTGGAGATCCTGACCTTTTAATCCCTTTGTAAATGAAAATTTTCTTGAGTATGTATGGCTTTACTTTCACTCATAGCTGGGGAAGTACACGTAACCCAATCTTGGGTGCAGTTGTGGAACCACTTTTGTGGCTAACATGGTTGTCACAGCTTAATGTCATGGAGCCTCTAGGCTTGAGAACTATTACAATGTTGCTGTGATGAGGTAATATGGGATAGATACAAATGATGAATCATAAAGACCGGCTGGATTGTATCTTTCTCCACCCATCCCTTTGAAGCCTTGATCCATAGCATCCTTCTTATGGGTTTCCTCTTAGGAGTTGTGAACATCTAGACACTAAAATTACCAGAGGGTTGTGGTTCACCAAGGTTTCAGAATAACATCCTTGAAATTTCCTTTCAAACAATTGAAAAAAAATAGACCACGAGGGATCCCTGCTTAAGTCATACAATTTGGTTCATCACAGACATCCGAATCAATAATCATGTTGGTTCTATATATGATGGCTGATTTGGGGAGGTGATCAGGACTCAGAAATTAGATTTGACTATTTGTGAATCTCTTATTAGTATTAGGGTAAATTGTTGGTAATAAACCAACCTTTGCTTGATCCACTAAAAATAAACCCACCTATTATTTATTTTTAAATGAATCCATCTATTAAGTATATTTATTAAAAATAAACTCAGCTATTGTTTATAAACATTTTCAAAGCTTCTTTGTAAGTCAAGAATAAGGAATAAACAATAGTTGAGTTTATTTTCAGCAAATATACCGAATAGGTGGATCTATTTAAAAAGAAGCAATAGTTGGGTTTATTTTCAGCAGATCGAGCAAAGATTGGTTTAAATTTCCCTATTTTAGTATTATACTCCCTCTGTTTTCATATGTTTTTCTCAAATAAAATTTATGAATTTTAATGTTAAACTTTGACTATGATTTCTCATCGATCTATATGAAAAAACATGATCTTGATAGATTCGTCTCATTTTATTTTTTTAAATATCAACGTTTTAGAATTTTTAAAAACTCACAATTTAAATTATTCGACTTCTAAATTTGTGTTAGGATCTGCGGAAAAAGTAAATGGGAAGAAGAAATGAAAACAGAGGGAGTAGCATTTTTTGTTTGTATCTATATTTTATGTTCTCTTATAGCTAATCAAGGAGAATGCTCATGTTTTGGTCAAGTGGCTCTTGGAAATCTTTTCGGTGTTTAGATGAGACATTTGGATGGAAAGTGAGGGATCTATTGTCTCTTCTTTTGGATATGGAATGGGTAAGGGAAAGGAGGGAAATTTCAGAAATCCACTTTCTTTCCTCTTTCAATAAACCAAACTTCTTGATTGTTAGTTTGATAATGTAAGAAAATTTATGACCATTTCTCCCTCCTTTCTGTCCCTCCTTATTCCCCTTCATGATTTCAAGCCAAGAAATTTACAGGAGTGTTTTAAAATTTTGTTTTCATTGGCGTTAAATTGACATGGTAAATAGATGCGTGTGTGGGTGTTTTAATGAAAAAATTGAAATAGCTACTTGAGAGGGTTAATTTGGTGCTTATAATACTCCTAGAAGAATGCTGCTATTTTTGAAGCAATTTATTCTCTGACCTTTTCCTCTGAGAAGTTTAGGCTGTTTTATTTTGGACATCAACCGAATGCCTCCACTGCAGCACAGCCTATGCAGGTTCCTGCCTTTGGATTGCTTTATTTCCATGTGATTCTTTGTGTGATACACAATGACTGCTATTTCTCAATAATGAAAAGTGTTGACAGTTAAATCTTCTCCAAAGCCTAATTCCAATAAATGAGTCAGTTGTTACTCTTGGATGTGAGAACCGCTGACGTTTAATTAAATCCAGCATTATCCAAAAGCCGCATCCAAGCATATCGAATCTTTTACTCCATTGGAAAGGATCCACCGTTCAATCACGCAAAGTAAAAAATTGCAAACTTGCATGTTCTTTGTGTCGCTGATAAAAAGAGTCAAGTTTTCCTGTTTTTCTTAAACCATCATTACAATTATATTATTGTTCAGTGATTTCTTTCCAGCATTTGGCCATTTTATTTTTTCCCTGCTAGGGTAAGGAGTTGGTAAAAATGAGCAGAAGAGTATGCTTATTTACTTGTCGAGACAGAATGTGATTTTGTAATGTTATAAAGTTATAACTTTATTGACAATTGGAAATCTGGAATGTCGTTTAAAGACTCGTCCCCCCCTAATTGAGTAATGTTTGTTTACTCTTGTATTTGATGATCTAAACTATCTGAAATGTAGGATGAAGCTTGGGCAGCCGGAGGAAGTGGGATATTATTGAGAACCACAAATGGTGGCAAGAGCTGGACACGAGACAAAGCAGCTGATAACATAGCCGCAAATCTTTATTCTGTAAAGTAAGTGTACTTTTTAAAGATTCTTATGGTAAATTCTGAACACCCCATCCAATGATCTAGCTCTCATCCTTTGGTCATTCAAGTAAAATACTATCATTTTTTTTGGTTTGAGTTTCAATTTCTAGAGAACACAACCGTACATCACATTATCTTACATCTCATTTTCTCCAGACGTGAGTTTTAATTTCTTACTCGCCTCGATCCGTGCCCTCCCTTAGTCTTCTCCCTCCTCAAAACCCCGCCTTACGCTCTGACTCATTCCTCAAAACATTAAATTAACATTTGGGAAGGATAAATACAAAGTGAAGGGAAACAGTGGAACAACACAAGGCAATTTTAATTAATCTCAATAAGTTTATTTTCTTTTTTAGATTTTATGTTGTAGACTGATTTGCTTCCATTTTCTGTATAAATCGTCTGAAGGATAAAGGCACTTTGTTGTTTACAGGTTTATTGATGAGAAGAAGGGATTTGTGCTTGGAAATGATGGGGTTTTGCTTAGATACCTTGGATGAAGATGATATTATATGCACATGGTAATCATGTTGTTACTTCTCAACTTTCATATAAATATACATCTAATTTTCTAGTTAACTCAATTGTGCAACTCATTGACAAACCAAACAAATCATTTATTGTGTTACGGGAAGTTCTCATAAGATTCAACTTCTCACTAGACATGCTTGCCGGGGTCTGGCCACAGACGACCCTCAATTTTTGATATTTGAAGTTTTATGAATTATAGTTTGGTTTTTTGGCTCATCCTTACTTTTGGGGGCATTGCATCGCCCAAGTTTAATACGAGAAAAAAATGATCCATATTCAGCTGTCTATTAGATTTTCGGCGAAGCACATTCGTCAAAACAGCTCCTATAGTATCTTCTAAGTTCTAACCATTATACTCATTCTATCTTCACGCAGGTCCCTCAACAATTCCGATCTTGTTTTGTGTGTCGATACCCTTACAATTGTGCCCAGGGAAGCTAAGAAGATTCATTCATTCTCTAATAATATGGTAATTATAACAGGCCTTTTATTTTGTATTAAATTGTTATACATACTGTTCTTGTTGGAAAACCACTCTCTTTTCCTGCAAGGATTAGAATGACTAATCGGAACGGATTAGCATGATTGGTTTTGTAAATTCTTGAGAAATCTTCATCAATATTTTTAGTTTGAGCCTAGATTTGATGATGTTTGGGCAACCGGAGTAGACTATAATGTATTTTATGTATACATATTTGTCATCTTTTGTTGAAGGGAAAATCTTATGCGCATTTTATACAACATAGAGAACTGAGAGGGTTAAAAGTACGAAAATCCTTGTAAAAACTTAGAGATTGTTTTATGATTGAAAAACCAAAGAACTTCATAATCTTTGGCTTCATAAAGCAACAGTTCAGAGAAAAAAAAACAAGATTAGTATAAAGCAAGGTTGCAATAGTTTCGTAAAGCAAGTGCATACCTTTAAACCAAATGCAAATCCAATGAACATTGTTAACATTGATCAACCAAATAGTGTCACTTCCAATAGCCCTAATCATGAATTGAAAATTTGAAACAAATAAGTATTTTTAACAAAAGAAATAAAAAAAATTGAGCTTCGGCTAAACTTAATTTCAAAAATTTCAAAAATAAGCGTCTTTATGTTCGAGTCTGAGGTATGTTCGCAGTTACTAATAGCGAATAAAAAAATTGGTCAAAATTGTTGATTGTGAACAAAAAAAGACAATGTTATAACGTTAAATAGGACAAAAAAAAGTCATGTTTGTTTAACTGCGAACAAACATGACACTTTTTTTGTCCCATTTAATATTATGACATTGTCTCTCTTTTGTTCGCAGTGAAACAATTTTGAATTTTTTTGACCAATTTTTTGTTCGCTGTTAGTAACTGCAAACATACCTGACCTTAGGCTCGGACATAGAGACGCTTATTTTTAAAATTAAATTTATCCAAGACTTAATTTTTTTTTTGTTTTTTTTTGTTAAAATTACTTATTTGTTTCACATTTTCTCATAAATTCTAACAACAGAGATTATCCAAATTAACATCAACATTATATTAAATTGCCCAATATATTTTGTTGTAATGTCATGGATTCGAGAGGATAGTTGTTTCACAATGAGATGGATTATATAATAAAAGTCTATTTCTTTAATTAATTACTTTGATTTTATATTTAATTATTTTAATAGACTAAATATACATAAATCATTTCAACATAAATAGTTTTGCCATGATTCCGTCTCACTTAAAAATTTGTATTTTAATTTTGTTTACATAATCACTCAAACAACTACCAATATGTACTATAGTCGAGTTATTTATGTAACGTACCATATGGAATTATGCGAATTTTTGAAGTTGTTAAGCAAAAAAAAATTAATTAAATAAATTAAGATTCAAACTATTTTCAAAAGTAAGCGTGAAAATCCCAAATTTATGGTTTGGAGTTGTTCGCAGTTAGTAACTGCGAAGTGCGAACAGGTCAAAAAAGATAAAATAGCTGTTCGCAGTTACTAACTGCGAACAGCTATTTTGACTTGTTTTTGTGCAGCATGGTATTCGCAGTACTAACTGCGAACAGGTCAAAACATGACAAATAGTTCGCAGTTAGTAACTGCGAACAACTATTTTGTCTTTTTTGACTTGTTTGCAGTTACTAACTGCAAACAGCTCCAAACCATAGGTTTGGGATTTTCACGCTTACTTTTGAAAATAGTTTGAATCTTAGTTTATTTAATTAATTTTTTTTTTTTGCTTAACAACTTAAAAAATTCGAATTATGCACCAACAACCGTTGAAATGTTGATTGATAAAAAGTAAATAAAAATAATTGAAAAGTTTTGGGAAAAATTGAATAAAATATAAATATTTTCTAAAGTTTATAAAACAAGCTTCGAAAAATTATAATTTTCAAAATAAACGTCTTTATTTTTGAATCTAAGATCAAGTTCGTTCGCTGTCACCAACAACGAACAAATGAAACAAAATTTACCACAACTTTGTTGGCAGTTGAAGCAAATAAAAGAGAGACAATACAAATTTTTTGTTATTTTTAGTCCTTTTAAAACATTATGACATTATTAGTAACAATGAACAAAGTTGTGGTAAATTTTTTTCTCTTATTTGCTATTAGTAACAGCGAACAAACCCGACCGTAGGCTTAAACACGAAGACGTTTATTTTGTTTTTAAAATTTTTGAAAGCTTATTTTGGAATTATTTTTAAAAAAGTTTATTTTATTCGATATTTCAAAGTTTGGTCGATTTGGTGAACACAACAGTTGAGTCCATCGACTTAGCTCAATTGATATTTGAATATTCCAATTTCAAAAATATTCCTAGAATAAGTTTCAGAAAATTTTAATTTTCAAAATAAGCCTCTCTATGTCAAAGCTAAGGTCATATATTTGTTAGTTGTTATTTTATTTATAGTGAACAATGAAGCTGGTAAAAAAGTTAAAGCCCTTTGTTCGCTGTTACTAACGGCGAACAAAAAGAAAACAATATCATCATTACAGGAAAATAAATCATACCAATTGTCGGTTCGCTGTTATAAACAACGAACTAATATGTTAGTTTTTTTGTACATTTAAAAACTATGACATTGTCTTGCTTTTTGTTCGGTGTTAGTAACAACGAACAAAGTTGTGGTGATTTATTCTTTTGTCTTTTAACATGTTCTTCTTTTGTTCGATGTTATTAACAGCGAACAAACTCTAACCTTAAACTCGGATACGGAGCCATTTATTTTGGGAATTAAAATTTTTCGAAGTCTATTTTGAGAATTAAAAAAAAAAACTCATTCAATTTTTGTCGATATTTAAACCCAAAAAGGAAGGCCTTAACACACAAACAGATAGTACACAATAATATAAAAGACGGTCTAAGCCGTGCGATTAGCTCAAACCCTTTTAATTTTTAAATTTTTAAAAATTCTAACATGTCAATATCAGTACTTAAAAATTCAATTTTAAAACTTAAAAGAACAATTTAATGACTAAAAAGGTCGGCTTTAAAGTTTTTAACACCATTTATAAAGGTTTTTGTCATCCAACTTTAAAGTTGAAATATGAATTTTGTATTGAAATTGGTCTTGTAAGTTGTAAGTCTTCAATGCTTAAAATATCAACTCTAAAGCCTTAAAATTAATTTTTTAAGTCTTAAAAATGATCTTTTAAATTTGAGAATTGCGCTCACCCAATAAAATACGTGTCACATATCAGATAGTCTCACCCAAAATTTTGTAATTTAACAATATGGAGGTAGCAAACTCACCCGTAATTGAAAAACAAATATTTTGAGAAATTGAATAAGAGTCCAACATTTGTTATGAGTAGAAAAAAAATATTATATTTAGAACCCAAGTATACAAGTTTTAATATGTTCAAACCAAATTAAAACTTTTAAGAGATTAGAGCTTGTACACATAGTGTCATAGTCTAAGTATGATGCAACATAATCTCATTCAAAACCCCTCAAACTCAAATTTACTTTTCTTTAAAATAATTTTTATCCTTTTAAGTGTAGGACTCTCTTCAAGAAAAAAAAATAGAATCTGATATTATATACTGTACAAATTATTATATGAGATAATTTCACTATGAAAAACGTTATATTTATAAGTTAAATAGTTTAATTTATATCGATTTGTAAAAATATAAGCTTTTTATTTTAATATTGTCTTAGTGAGAGATAATATATCACACAAGAGTAGTTGTATTAAGGGGTGTTCAATTTATTAGAATATAAGCTGCTAATTATATGCTAATTGTATGCTATTATGATAATTGTATGTACAAATTCTTGTATAAGACGCTCTCACCAAGAAAGTGGCGGATGTAGCATGTAGTCACGGGGTCAATTGACATTAGTTACATTTTAAATAAAATCAAGTAGTAAATGTAAAATGTACACTAGATGAAGTAGTTAGTATATTGTCTTTCACATGGGTAACCAAAATTCAAAACCCATGAATTGTGTTTTACATAATTGTTTTTAATTATTGAAATCACTTGTTTTTTTCAAGGATCGCATGAGATAGACTTATATATAAGTTAAATAACTCAACTAATATAAATTATTATCATATAAATTTATTGTTTTGAGTTTGTTTCACCGAAAACGATTTAGAATAGAATTTAAGCCTATTTTTTAGTATTCAATTCAAATTCATGATATACTTCCTCTATTCAATAATATTTGTTATTAATAGTGATATTTTTCCACATAACATATTACAATCAGTAGCAAGTCTTATCTAACGTTGGAAGTAAGAGCTAAAAGACAATAACCCATCATCCAAAACTCCTAAACGTAACTTCCTCAGTTCCTCTCTTTAAGCTAAGCCCTCAGTCTTCACTATAAAGTCATCTCACTCTTATTTTCTTCATTTCCAATATTTTTTTCCAGCCGTAAAACCCTTCTTACATTAGGGTTCTGCTGTTTTTCCCTTTTTCCTCCCCTTAAACCCTAATTCTTTGGCTGCCATGGGCAAGTCTAAAAAGAAATCTACGCCCAAAGTTCGTCTTTTTATTTCATCTATTTTTTGATATTTTATGCCTTTTGATTTCATGTCACTGATTAATACCTTTTAATATGTAGGTCGATTCTGCTCCATTGGCAGTTGTTAATTCTGAAAACAAAGGTTTATAATCTTGCTTTTTTGAAGTTATTATTTTTTGAAATTGTGTGGTTTAATTGAGAAATGTGAAATTTAATATTTTTTGTGGTTTAGTCAAAAGAAATGGTGAAGATGAAATTGCGAAAGCAGTAAGTGCAAAGAAGCAGAAGATTGAGAGAGACGAAACTGTTGTAGCTAAACAAAAGGCGGAGGAAAATAAGCCTAAGAAAGTTGAAAGTAATTGTGAATCTAAGGATGATTCTTCCTCAGAAGATGAATCTAAGGTCAAATATTTGATCTATACATTGTATTTAGAATTACACAGTTATTCATTTCTAGTTTCTTGGTTAAAAAGATCGTAATATGATTGTTTTTGGTGAATATTTTGCAATTATAATTGTGTTTTATGTATATTGACATTATTCTGAATTTAAGATATTTGTTGAAATCTAATGTGTGTTTTAGTGAATTTATGAGCAGTTCATATTTATAATTACATTATTTTGTATTTCATAGGTATTTAGGTTTTAGTTGTGTTGCTTGATTTAAATGCTTGATGGTAATTGTGCCTAGCGTTGCTAAACAGTGTTGTTTGATTGTTGTCCAATTGCTTTTAATTGCTTATTTTTCTGTTATTTTGTTTATTTGTCCTTGACATTTATTTTGGAGCTGCTTGATTGGCGATTGTATTTAGTTTATAGTTTGCTGATGGTATATATGTTATGGTAGGCTGCTGTGGACCAAACTAAACCACTGAAGGAAGCCCCTGTTGTGGTTGAGGAGACCAAGAAGGATAACAGCTCTGATGCTTCTGATGTTAGTGATGTAAGTTGATTAACTTTCCAGAGCGAACATTTTTTTATTTGATCAACATTTTACGTTGAGCTATTGCTTAGTCGTTTTGATGCTTTTTTCTTGTTACAGGATGAGCCAAAGAAGCAACCTGATGTGGCTTTGAAAAATGGCTCCAAAAAAGATTCGTCTAGTGACGATATTTCTGATGAGGTAAGTGCTACTGTTTGTGGCATTATGGTTGCGTACCAGTTATGCATTACTGTAGTTGACTTTGAATTCGGTGGTATATATATACACACATGGGGACTACACTTTTATTTTGGGTACTGAAACCAATTGGTGTATTTGAAAAGGGGGAAAGTTGGTGTATGTGTAATTTGTCTGTATTAATGCTGTGCATTTGCATGTGCATTAACAGACCAAGGTTGCTGCTAAGCCTGCTGCAGAAGTGGAGCAGGAGGATAGCAGTGGTGATGAAGAAAGCTCTGAGGAAGATGAAGAGCCTCCCAAGGCAAATCAGGCAACGGTATTTTGTTGTCATCCGTTCGATTGCGTTCATTTTGAATAGTTATCTCTTGTGTGTTTATAACGATTTTCTGTTGTGCTATCAGCCAGTAGCTGCCAACAAGAAATACAGCGGCACAGATAATTCTTCTGATGAAGAGAGTGGTGATGAGGAGGAAAGTGATGATGAGAAACAACCAAAGACTCCAAAGAAGGTTATTGTTTGTTCATTTTATGTTATTTTTATGGTTCATGAAATTTCAGTCTTAGTACTAGTAGACTCTTTTTAAGGGTTTTACATAAAAGCATTTTGGTTGCTATTCCTGACTAGTATTCAGTTCTTTTAGTTATAGCTGATGGTTACAATTTTTTTTTTGAGCCATAAAATCTTGTAATCCAGCAATTAAACACATTTGGAGTTAAACTTATGTCTTTATAGGCTGAATGTTATGTTTGAAATTTGTTGATACTCGCAAGCGCGATCAAAAATCAAGATGTGTATTGTTACCCTTTTTATCTATCAGTAATTGAGCCATTCTTGGATTCAATTTTTTCTTGCGTTTTGAAACTGGAGATTAACTTCTGAAAAACTCTTCAAATTTGTTTTCAGAATACAGATGTAGAAATGGTTGATGCTCAAGAAACCAAGAAATCTGCATTGAAAACTGTATGTACTTTAATCAGAAGCTGAATAATCATGCTACTTTCTTTCCTTAAATTCACTTCCTTCAATCATGCTGATTTTCTCCTTTTCATTAAGCGCTGTTTATAAAATTAGTAACCCCACTTGCTGCCTTGTTGGGTACAATGTGGGCTTATGTTAAACAAGCAGCTGTGATGTAAATATGCTAAGCTGATGATGTCATATGTTAAATTGTTTTGGTTTATGTGCCTGACTTCATATGTTGAAACTTAGATTTTTGTATTGTAATTCTCTATACATTCAACATAGTGTTGTGAATATACACATAGTTTAATCTTTTTAGGTGTTGGTTGGGTTACCTGTGTGTTTAGAGACGTTAAAACTGTAATTTTTATCATGCTTATTTTACTTGCAGCCCGAAACTCCTGCTATTCAACAAAATCAAAATACAGGAGCAAAGACGCTGTTTGCTGGGAATTTATCTTTCGATGTTCAAGAATCTGATGTGTATGTATTCTTGTTTTCCCACTAGAGGTGATGTGAGATCATAAAGACTGCATTCTCAAATTTTTTTATATGATTTCAGGAAGGAATTTTTCAAGGATGCAGGAGAGATTGCAGAAATCAGATTTGCGTCAGATGCTGGTGGTAGATTTAAGGGATTTGGCCATATCGAATTTGCTACTGCAGAAGGTGCTCAGAAGGTGAGCCTTCATGAACTTGCAATTGATCAACTGTTGAGTACCAAAAAAATGTCTTACTTTGTATTGCATGGCTGTCATTTAGTATTGTGATTTGTGAATTGTGATTGCTACTCTCCAATTCACATCAATTGCCTTACTTTTAAAGATGAGATACACTGGAGTCTTTTGCATTTTTATCATACCAACAAAACTTGGATTTGGTTATCATTGGTTTTTATTTTTGTTATAGAAACTACTATAATTAAATGTGTTTGGTGATTTCTGTTTCCTTAATATGTGTGACTTCATGTGTAGATAAAGATATGTGTTTCATGCATTCTTCAAGGAAAGAATTATTAAATCATATAATGACTGGTATTTTAATTATTTATATACTTTAGAATTGCTTTTCTCTTATAGTGAACTCTGTTCATTTAAATTTAAGTTTATTCCTATTGTTCAACAGGTTCTCAAAAACCTGTAAAAGTTTTCCTGTTGCATTCTACATTGAGAACCATATTTATGCCGTTAATTTTGATTGTCTATATACAGGCCCTAGATTTAAATGGTCAGCATTTATTAAATCGTCCTGTAAAACTTGACCTAGCTCGGGAGAGAGGTGCAAAGACTCCTAACACCAGGTTTGTAGCCAAGAATGAAGTCTTTTCTTATGGCTTGATGTTTTTCTTACAATTCATCTTTTTCCCTGGAAAAATTAAAGGCGACTGTTTTTGATTTGCTTGTGATACAGAGAAAATTCATTTCAGAAGAGTGGGGGCCAGAATTTAACGATATTTGTCAAGGGATTTGATACTTCAGCTGATGAGGATGATGTATTTCTTTTGCCTATTGACAGATGAATCTATTAGTTTATTAAATATAGTAGTTTGTAAGTCAATTCCTTTGATTTGATATTGTGTTTCAATGCACCTGCAGATGAGGAATTCCTTGAAACAGCACTTTGCCTCTTGTGGAGAGATGACAAGGGTGTCTATCCCTCCTGATCGTGAAAATAATTGTCTGAAAGGGTTCGTATATTATGATTCTTGCTTTTTCAACTGTTATAACTGAGATCATTCTTTGTTAGAAACCGGTAATTGTGGTTTGTGTGAACGGAGCAGATTCTATTCAATACCCCTTGCCAGCCTCCTCACGTATACGGTCCTCCTATATCTGGTTGGATATACATGTTAGACTAGTCAAAAGTTTAACATTTTGTCTTAATCTTTCTTTTTGGGGTTTCTGTTATAGAAATTGAAGCATATCTGCATAGAAGATTCTTGGCATTGTCTTTCATGCTTTTTAGCTTTTTGCTGGTGTTGTTTAAAGTTTTGAAACTTGATGGCTTTATATCGAATTTGCTCTATTGCTCTGTAATGAAGGAAGGGAGTATTCCAGAATATATTATAGATTAGACAGAAAGAAAGAAGTGAAGGAATGCTTGTATATTGTGATAATAGAAGAGCAGTGTGCCCAGCCTCAACTCTGATTGGTTGAGTAACTTCCAAGGTGCTATACACCGATTTCTGAAAATATAAGCAAAATAAGATAACATCCTCAACCCTCTATTTATTTACATCATCTGTTATTCAAATTACTCTAACAGAATGCTAATAAAAGTGACTCAAACTACCCAGCTGTATAACAAATTCCTCCTTTCACAACAACTTTGATACCTATTCTAGAACAAGCTGATAACCAACTTAATTCCTTCTCTTCCTCCTATTGTAAGTAAGTTGTAAGGCTGGCCTTGCTGCCTGGCTGCTACTTGGGCTGGGCCTTTATCCTTCATGGAAGTCATTACATGCTTTTCATCTGTTCTTTGTTTTCAGCTTATGTAATTGGCGATAGTTTCTAATGGGTTACCTTCATAAATCATTTGTTGAAGTTAGGGCATTTGAGTTTTTTGTTGAAGTTTTCTCAATTAGCCTGGCTGAGTATTCTTGTTGGCATGTTTCATTTTTCTTTTCCCGTCACTTGTCTGTGCACCACATTGCTTGAACTGTTCTACTCATTGTATTGCATATATCTAGTTGGCTTTCTTGAACCCAGAACTATGCTTGCTTGGCCAAAGTCTTTTGCGACAGAATATCATTGTGGCTTCTATTGTCTTCTATATATGTACATCCTTATTTATGTCTCTTCATATGCTCTGCAGTATTGCCCACATAGATTTTGTGGACGGTGACGGGTTCAACAAAGCACTTGAGCTTGATGGATCTGATCTTGGAGGTTCTTACTTGACTGTGCAAGAGGGCAAGCCAAGAGAAAGCGGTGGAAGAGGTGGTGGTGGTAGGTTTGGAGATAGACGTGGTGGTGGTGGTAGCAGGTTTGGAGATAGACGTGGTGGTGGTGGCAGGTTTGGAGATAGACATGGTGGTGGTAGATTTGGCCGTGGAGGCGGGGGCAGAGGTGGTCGAGGCAGAGGAGGGCGCGGTACATGGTACACCTAACAGGTTTACTGCAACTGTACCAGGTGAGTTTATCCAATCAATATTAACATCATTCTTGAAAATTTTCTTTTTCTATTGTTATAGTCTCACATTGAACATCTCCTTTAGATTTTAGGCTTGAAGTAGCTTTTCCATCAACAATTGCTACCAACTTTAACTTGACTCGGTCATCTCTTTATCATATCTACCATTCCTTCCGGCTCCTGCTGAACCCAAATCTGAAACGTTCCTCAAGCCAAAGATTGTAAGCGGCCTGTAATCTAAAGTAGCCTATTCCCTTCATTGCGTTGTCTAGGGCTGTACGACCAACACGATATTCCATTACCCCTAGCCTAGGTGGGGTTAGAGGTCAAACTCATGCAACCTTATCATCCTAATAACAATAGGTTGTCTTTCGATTGATCCTCAATAGCATATATCGTAACAAGTGCACATAATTTTATTGGCAACAAAAATAATATTTCCCAATAACCTTTCTATTTTCTGTTGCAACTTCCTTTACCCATTTTTCCATAACCGATAACCGATCAATGAATTTAGAAAAACATCAATACATCTCGACATTTGGTATGTATTTTCTGAAAAATTTACTCCCTTTGTCAATGCAGGAAGGAAGACTACCTTTGGTGATGATTAGTAAACTATGCAAATGGCATGATATCTGTTCCATTCTTTTTAAAATATTTTGCGAAGTTTATGCTCAATTTTTTTGGGCAAAAATTTTGTTCCTAAGACAAAAAGTTTTGCTGAGTAGTTTTGTTTAATTGAAATAGAGGGATGTAATTGTTCTTTGATATTTTTTATGATATCTGTCAAATCTAGAATACAGAAAAAAATGGAATGGACAGGATTTATCTCCACTGATATTTCTTATTATTATTCTTATATTTTATAAAGCGGGATTTGAAGGTTAGATATATGTAATTCTCTTTGGAAAAAGAAGAGAATTTTTTCAGTGAAACTTTTATATTGCAAACATAGTTTATTATAATTTGAAATACAAAACAATGAAACTCCACTCCACACAAAAAATTTATCTGGATTTCATTAATTATGTAAATGTAACTGCGTTGAGCTTATTTTATTGCCTTCTAATTCCCTTAAAATTTGTATTTCATATGAATTGCTTGTTTGCATTGTTTTGGTTGAGAATATTTAAGGACGTATGGAAAATTAAAATTCAAGTTGAAATTCCTAATTCCTAAAATAGTGTAGAAATTTCATTAATACCAAAATATAATGGACTATAAGTCTACATAAAATGGAATACCACATGTATAATATATTTGCATATTTTTTTTTTAAAAAAAAAAATAATATAACTTCAAGATGAATGTAAGGATGAGCACAAAATTAAGTACTACAATACTAAGACCTTGCTTCATTCTCTAAAAAAAAATCTCTTGGTTTTGGGTTTTTCTTGCTGAATTCACTAATTCTTTTAATTCCTTGACAATAGCACTAATATTTGATGATTGCAATTCCAACTCCAATTCTTTCCCTAGGGTTAATTCAATTCCCAATGTCAATTTTGGACTTAGACCTTTTGGCAATTTTCCAAGTATTGGAGCTGCAAAAATATAGTAATTTATTTTATTAGTTAATTAAATAAATTACGTCAATATTACATGTCGAAGCATTTACAAAATAATATTGAAAATTTATACCAAAACTAAATAATCATGTACAGTAATTGTTCTTGATAATTATTATTTATTTTTCATAAAATTATAAGATTCTAATTTATACAGAGTATTTATATTTATTTCTAAATTCATTAAGCTACGAAAATTAAAATTCCAACTATAATGTCATTAAAATCTATGTTATACACATTCTAGTTGCTATTAATTGAGCAATTTGTTCTTTTCTTAAAATAGTCACATTTTATTACAAAAGAACTCTTTATTATCCATCTCATTAAAATCGCACTGTAAATTTATACACAACAATATTATTTCAGTTTGATACTCCTGCTTATTAGACTTACTATATGGTTAATTTTTGATATATTATGGTAAGAAATTTTGTGAGAAAACTTTTCATAAAATTCAGTTTTTGTATTTAAATCACTTCATTAATTTAACAAAAATAAATAAAATCAATAGTTGAGTATTCTTTTTTTCAAGACAAAATCACAAAAATGAAGAAGCTCTATCAAGAATTGTAAGTTAGCTTTTATTTTCATGCTTGTAATTAAATTTTGATTTTTAACTATCCTCACAATAAAAATTTAGCACTATCACAATCATGTTAGCTTAAGTTCTTACCATTAAATAAAGCAGTTATATCTGGTTGATGAACAATTTCTGATTTTCTACCAGCAGAACTCACCAATTCTTCAACACTCTCAGAAATTTCATTATAATTTTGTGAATGCATATCAATCTCCAACTCTATTTTTAGTGTTATTCCAAATTCCACTTCCCAACCTGGTGGCCCACCTTTTGGCATCTTCCCAATTACTGAACCTGCAATAAATAAATAAATATTATCATAACTTAGATTCATAGTTGGGAGACACTTAACCGCGACAACAGTAATGAATTGTTATTGATTTTCAAAGTCAAATATTATATATTGTTAAGATTAAGATTTTAATGTCAACGTTTACTTTTATGAAGACTCTTGTCTCTTAAAAGAGATAATTTCAAATAAGAATGACCATATTTTTATTTTCTTTTTAATTTGTATTAATTAAACTATTTAATTTATATATCTAATGTATTTCATAGAG
Source organism: Amaranthus tricolor (assembly GCF_026212465.1). NCBI lineage: Eukaryota > Viridiplantae > Streptophyta > Magnoliopsida > Caryophyllales > Amaranthaceae > Amaranthus > Amaranthus tricolor. The sequence continues at coordinate 40,976,866 of NC_080048.1, read as the reverse complement.
AGATCATCTCTCACAAGTCACAACAATTTGTGATAAAAGTTTAATTACGAGAGAAATGCCACTTAGCAAAAGTAAGTAAAACTGAAAAAAAAATCATCTTTATTAGAGTACCAGTGTATTTTGCTTATAGAAAATTATGATTAAAGTGTGGGTAGGAAAAAATGCGGCAACCTATACCTATAAAAAAATATGCGGCTCAAGTTTATTAAATTAGTATGATAAAGTATTCATGTCCCTAACACATTTATACTCTATATTTAATCTCTCATTTTTAAACAACTAACTACTTTAAACTAAAAATAGACATAAGAGCAATTAGAAAATAATAAAGAGGGATATACATTACTAACCTGGTTTATTTAGGAAGAGCAATACCAAAATTAGCATTGTACAAAGGTTATGGAAAATCCTCTGCATTTGCATATTTGCTTAGAAATGAGGTAAACCTTAATCAATTGAAGCTAATCCACTATATTAAACTTCATAAGCAACTAAAATAAATAAAATCTATGAAAACTATGATAATATTATTTTTTTTTAGAAGGGAAAATTTTTTAATTACAAAAGTAGAAAAAGCGTAGCCTAGCATATTTGTTTTTATAACAACATTTTGATGGGCAACTGGGGTACTTTTTTCAGAAATTTCTCAAGGATAAGACAACAAATATCAATGAAATTTAACTTTGAAGAAATTTCTGGCCAACTATTAGGAAATTTCCTCTTTGCAAATTATAGTTTATTCGTTTTATGTCTTACAAATTACAATATTGCTCTTGCTTATCGGTTCATGTTCTTAATCTTTGTCTTTTATCTTTTTAATTTACTTTTTTTTCTCCGACTTAATTTTTCTTTCTACTAATTTCCACCAAAAACGATATAGTGCTAAATAGTAATCGTCACCTCTATTACAAGACTTTAATACTCTGTAATTAAATATCTCTTTTCATAAGAGATTGTCACACTTTCTTTTTAATCTGTCTTTTTAACTTTGTTACAATTTCTTTTTATAGAAATATCAAATATCCCTAGTCCTCACTACTTTGTTTTATTTTCATGTGCATAATTTAACTCTCACGCACACAGTTCTAAGTGACTTAAAGTAGATATTGAGTTGGTTTTGAAAGTTCAACATAATTGATATACTTGGATTCTATGATAGACGATTTTGGCCTGATAATATTATTGATTTAACTAAAAGGTCATGCTTGTATGAAAGTAAATATTTATGGAAGAAATAAAAATTAAATTTAAAAAAATAAGGTTATTAGAGCAAAATCATAGATAATGTATATGAATTTGAATAAATATGTTAATCACAACAATATGAATCTCAATCATTTGTATGATTTGACCATCATCTTCTTTATCATATACTCTCCTTTATTCTAATCAAATATCTCCTTTGTTTTTTGACATTATTCATGAATTGCTCTTGTTTTGTATTTTATTTTCAATCTATAAGTTAACATATCAAAGAAGTATGACTTGAGCTTATTTATTCTGGTCATTATGTAGAAGAATTTTGGACTCTAAAACTAGGTGTAACAAGTTTTGGGTATACTTCCATAGTTCCATTGATAAAAAGTTTCACAAATTCTTGTGAGAGGCGGTCGCTTTGACCATCTCTAATTAGGCCGCCTGCCTATTATATATTATTTATAATATTTTAAGTAGGCATTAAGAATGATGTAAGTGGACATTTAAGATATTGAAAGTAGGCATTAAGGATATAGTAAGTAAGCATTAATGATAGTGTAAATAGACATTAATCTTTAATGGGCCGGGCCTGAAATACGGCTCTTAAAGAGACGGTCTCTCAAGAGACTAGCTGAAAGAGCTTTGATGATGGAAGGGGATCAAACCTTGGTGATCAAGACATGTGTCATGTGTGGTACTATGGCACAATTCTAGAGTTATTTGAAAGCAAGAAAGGACCAAATGAACGTGTGGGAGAACGAGCAGATGAGTTGCTCGAATGAGCAGGCATGATATGTTGCCTTCTGCCTAGATCTAATCTATGTTATCGCATTTTGAGATAACCTTACTCTTTGTTGTAAATGTGACTTTAATTTTATTAATCAAACATATAAAATAAAGTTACATAAACTTAGTAGGTTACAAAACATATGACAAGTTCAAACCTTTGCTTAACATACACCAAATGTGAACTTCATCATCGGGAATCACCATATATCAAACCTAGTAACAAGAAGATTTTGTATGTGACTTGATATTAATTATAGGCGAGATGATCTTTTCTAAAATATCATTTCCTTCCTACTACGGTGCTTGGGAATATAAACCGGAAATATATGATGAGATACAAAGAATTACACTAAATTCCTAGCACACGGAATTTAAAACGATGTAAGGAAAACTTAAATGGAAGAAGATACGAAAAATTACAATCGAGGATTGCAAGTTCTCTATGTAAAGTGCTAGAGAAAAAAAAGAAAATAGTAATTCCATGTATAAAATAACCACACAAGCATTCTATATTTATAAAATAGCTTACACCTTTTCACGAAGTAACATGTTACTCAATGAAACACAAGATTGATTCACGAACTAATGTCATCTTTCAACCAAACCATCCCAATATATCTGGTTAATATAACCATATTTAACCGTTGGTAGTTACATTAAAACTAACAAAACGGATAAACTAACTTTGCAAAGAAACTTGCAAAACAGAGTGAAACTCGCGGGGCCACGAGTTAGGTCGTTGGCCGCAACCTGCTGCTTCCACAAAATAGTAGCTTTTCCTTCCTTTCTCGCGATCCGCGAGTTGTTTCACGATCCGCGAGTTGTTTCACGATCCGTGAATACTACTTTTTTGCTAAAAACAAAAACTTTGCAACCTTGAGATATTCTCAAATTAATTTATTTAAATTAATTATTTAATTTAATTAATTATAATTTTCGATGACCATTATACGCTCTAAATGACAACACTCTTGCCTATTATTCTACAACATTATACCTTGTATATTGTAGAGCCATACTAAGAGTTTAAACCTTTCGTATCCTCTCTTATCATGTCATAATTCTCTACTATATGCTTATTTTTTCACAAAAACTCGTGTGCTTCATTGTTGTATTGAGCTTTAGCCCTTTTTTCCTTTGAACATATAATGGAATACACTAGTTTGGGATGATGGATATAGCCTCATTGACGATGAATCACCTCACACCTATGTGTTATTGTTTGCATTAGTTTTTCATGCCTAAAATCATTTTCTGACATGCTAATAGTCTTGTTTTATTAGTACTCCTTCAAGCCATAATCAACCTTTTCTGGGGCGCCCTAGGCTACGGATTCTCCGTTCGTTAGAACTCCCTATAACACATAGTCAATTCTAGTAGTGCATTATTTATTGAATTTTTAATTAAAAAATATTTATTTGAAAACCGGCGCGGTTGCACATAATGTGCGACTATACTTGGGAACAATCATATGTTTTGTACGAGTGCACCTAGGTACAATCGCTCATTTTGTAAGTCTTTACTTTTTTTAAATTGTTTTTATAAAATTTATCGGAAATCAATCGACAAAAATTTAAAATTGTATCTATAGCATTTATGAAAAATCATATGAGTTGTGTTTATGTTGAACAAGCGTTGAATTTGATAAATATATAAATATAAGTTTATTGGGAGAAGGGCAAAATTGAGAATTTTTTATAAAAAGATAAACATGTATCGACAAATAAGAAACATATACCTCCTCCGTTCCACTATACTTTCTACATTTGATTTTTTACGCAATTCAATACATTATTTTTGATTATTATATATTGAACCATATACATCTAAAAATTATAAAATATATTATGAAAGTATGCATTATACGATTCAAAAAAGATCCCACTTGACTATATATTTTCTTACACATTAGCCGCAAATATAAAATAAGTTTGAACAATGAATAATGTTATTAAAATTTTTTTGATATATATATATTTTTGCGTGATTACGAGATGGCTGAGGCAAGTGATAACATATCGAGAGAAAAAACATTCGCGGTTTGTTTACTTCGACAATTTTTACTCCCATTTAGGAGTACTAGCGGCATTTTTTCCCGGTGATCAATTTCTATCGCCAGCAAATGTAATCGTAAAATTTCATCGTCAATTCTTCTTCAGAATTTGAGAAAAAAAAGTTGCAATGTCTCGTTTAGTGGCTTCTTCTCATTTACACAAATCCAAAACTCTCGACAACAAATATGTAAGCAAATCTTCCTTAGTTTCGCTTGATTTTTGAATTTTTCTAGGGTTCAATGATTCATTGTTTATCAAATTTTTTTTTTCTAATTTCAGTAATTAGGGTTAGGGTTATTTGCTGATTAAATTAGTTATTTATTGATTATGACTTATATAACTAAGTTTGTTCATAACTTTTTTTGTGTTAACTTTTGTATGTGGAAGAAAGCTATCTCGATTATTTATAGGCCCGTGTAGTTTCATATGTTTGAGGCTTATCAAATAATAAAACAAATCCGCATTTTCGATATTTACATATGTGGAAGAAAGATATTTCGATATTTTCGATAGTAAAGTCCATCCTTCCTCTCACCCAACTTCCTCGAGTGAAGGTTTTGGATAACACAAATATTATGAGAAAATTGGATAAAACAATTCAAGTCATCATTGAGTTGTGAAACACAGATTAGACTACAATTTAATTTAGGAACATAAAGAACATTATAAAGAGTAATAGTTGCTGTCAAATAAACTGTTCCTTTGTGAGTGGCAAGTACCTTTTGCCCATCTAACCCATGGGGTAAGAATCAATCTGTTGTAAATTCTATAAACTTTTTAAATGTCCTGTGACATGATGTGAACACCCCTGTATTATAAGCCAAGAAAGACTAGTCTTATCATGGAGACGCAAAGTGGAATTAGAATTGTTACTAATAGGGTAAGAACTTCGAAGAGATGTCTATTGATCAGTAGTTAGTAAATTTTGGAAGTGGCATCCCCTCGTTGAGATGCGGTGTGATTGATTTAATTAGCAGAGAAAGGCTCCTCACAGCTAGCAGTATCCTGAGATGAAGAGGCAATAAGTTGCTTTTTATATTTATTTTTGGAGTTGGGTTTCCAGTCGGGTAAATCGTGCAATAAGAAAATCCATCATTGTTGTGCCCTTTCAGTGGGTGCAACATAGACTGGAATGATCAAGTTTATAACATTCTAGCCCATGGACAACAAAGCCAACCATGACCTTGAGTGGTGTTGCGAACACGTTCCTTTTGAATAACGTGTTGTAATGCTCGATTCAATGATGGAAAGGATCTCGTGACAACAAAGTTGAGCGATGATTTCCATAATACTTACTATGAAGCCTAAGTTAGAACTGATTCAATTGATTGTCGTCTTGTTGTTTTTCATGTGCTTGTCCTATATTGCACTTATAGTGTCCATGAGTACATGATATTATAGGTTCATGAGGATCCAACTCATCCCATAACACACAACTTGCTGTAATAGACATTAAGAACCAAAGTTTTGATTTGTTCACATTTTTTTAGTTCAAGTTTTAATTGATGTATGCGAGGGCCATTGATTATAGAAAAACGTTCATGTAAATCATCACAAAGGATTTTTGCATTTTCATATTTAGAAAGCATGGATAATACCTTAAAATGGATTGTATTGGTTATCCATAAGACAATCATACATTGACTTGTGGTCCAATGTTCCTTGGTATACGCTAAATCAAAAAATTGATAGTCCATGTCAAGAAACTTGAATTTGCAGTGCAAAGTGAGTGCAACAATAATGGCATACGACTAGTCATCGAAGTTGTCAAGTTTTTAACGTACCAAAGTAATATAATCTCCAGATTTATCTTGAGGACCGAGGAAGAGGGGAGAATTTGGTGAAATTGTGAAAGGAGGTGGTGTTGTCTCACCATCAACCATGGTAATGTAGAAGAAGAAAAGATAAAAAAAAATGGTTAAGAAAAATCGCAATCTGCTCGATACCATGAATGAGTAAGAAGAGAACATTGGAATAGAAGAGAAACGTATTTTTGTGTGTTTCTTTAGCCTTCTTTAGTTGATTATATACAAGGATGAGATTCTATCATATCCCACAAAATATGCCTAAATATATTATTTCAAGATATTTACCTATAATAAGGCTAAATACAAGGAAAGGATATATCTCTAAAGATAACAATATATTCTTGAAGATAGTTAACGTAACAATATTTTTTTGATTTACTTTAGCAATTTGAGCATCAGTCAAGTGATTGTGGCAGGTGAGCAATTTTGTTTAGCATTATGAACAAAAATATGAGCTGTAGTCTGTGAATTTCATGTGTTGTGTGGTGTGCTTACCTTCTTTTGCGTAGCTTGCTTGGTTTTTGTGTTTAGTCATGACTACTAGTAAGTTTCCTATTTATTCCTCGTATATGTTATATGCGGATTTACTTATTTGCCTTATCCAATTGCAAGACTATTTTAGCTTCAGGCTTAGTGTTTGATTATTGATACAACAAGTGCTTGCGACCTTTAGGCTTTTAGAGCTTACTTTTCAATCACTTATTGCTCTATACTATACTTTTCTTTTCTTACAGACAAAGAATAAACTTTAATATTTAGGTTTAAGCTCACTACAATAATGACAAAGCCTTAATTGTAACAATATGGCTTGACCATGGTGCAAAATATGACTTGATCGTAAGGTAAATATTTTTGAGCTTAGACGGATATAATTATGACACCATCCACATTTGCAACAAAAGCAAACCACATTTTCACTATGGATCGACTACGTGAACCAAAACAATTAACGTGATATTATATGATAATATGATTAGTGTTCAATATTTCTTTGGATTCCTTGTTATGAAAAATTGTTTTTCACGTTGAATACGAATATGTTTTTTATTGAAGGATGAGTGATCGTCAATATTTTTTTAATGAATTGTCGGCCAATCTTTTCATTTGTTTTATTTTATTTGTGTAAAAAATATCTCTTTGAAACCGTTTGTAGATGCTTGGAGATGAAATTGGGAAAGGAGCTTATGGTCGAGTATACAAGGGTTTGGACTTGGAGAATGGAGATTTCGTCGCAATTAAACAGGTTTCGTTGGAGAATATTGGTCAGGAGAGCCTCAACATTATCATGGTTAGTTTCTAGTTCTTGCATATGTGCTTTTCCATATTTCCCGTCTTCTTTTTTTTAACTTAAAATGGTGACATCTGGATACAAATGTGATATCCTTGTACCCAGATCATTGTTGCAAACAATTATCATTCCTTGATTATTTTGGATAGCTGAAATAAAATCTAGCCTGCTTCGGAAGTCTTATTGTGTTGCGATTCATTTTTCTGATATGCCTCTCACTAAAGCAAAACCGTGGCTCACACACCAAAGCAGGTCTAAAACTAACAAAGTAGCATTGGGTGACGTGGCAGAATAGAGGGTGTTGGAACAACAAAATAGGATTCTATTATGACAATCTGTTATAAGAACAAATATTCCATTTCTATTCTGTTATAGCATATATTAGAATAAGAGAAATGAATTTGTTAGATCTTTCTAGATCTTCTATGAGCTGGCATAGCAGCCAATCTAACTATATATATAGGGTGATATTCAATAGCTAAGTATGCTAAGAATTCCGTAAGAATACCTTAGAGGTAGGAGTAGCTATGCTCGAAAACAGTAGCTGTAATATGTTCTTCTTTTCTTTCTTCTAATACATACTTCTCTCTCTTCTACTTTCTTTCTGTTTTACATTTCTAGTCATAGCAAATCTGGTATCGGAGCTTTTTCATCCAGCCATGGTAAACACCACAAATACCCAGCGAATTGAAACCCTTGAAACTGAAATATCAAAAATCCCACCGTCATTAACTCAGAATTAGAAAAAATCCGTTCTGAGATTTCACAAAATCACCAAAAAAATGAAACTCTATTAGCCCAATTAAACCAAATGACCCAAACCTTACAAAAAATCTGTGAGAAATTAGCTGGAGAAGAACCCTCAAATTCCCGTAGCCAAAGCCTTCCCATCATCCCAAATGACCAAATCGAACCCTTACAACCTTTAACCACGACTGAGTTGACAGAAAAAGGAGGGTGGAAATTGAAACAATTAGATTTACCCGCCTTCGATGGAGACAACCCCAATGGCTAGATATATCAAGCTGAGAGGTACTTTACCTTTTACAAGCTCACTGAGACCGAAATTATGGAGTCGGCGGTTCTAAGCTTACAGCGCGACGCCTTGTTATGGTTCCATTGGGAACATCAACAACAACCTATCACTCGTTGGGAGGAACTTAAAACCCTCCTACTGGAGCGGTTCAGACTTATGGAAGAAGGAACTCTCCACAAGCAATGGATGACGCTTTAACAAACAGGAATGGTGGCCGAGTATCAACGGGATTTCGTTGAGCATGCAACTCCTTTGGGGAAGATTGATGAGCCCTTTTCTTTGGGTTCATTTGTAAAGGGGTTAAAAGAAGATGTGAGAAGAGAACTCAGAGTTCATGGCCCTATTACTCTTACGGAGGCAATGTCGTGGTCTTTGAGGATAGACCAAAAGCTTCATCCAGAAGCGTATAAAAGCAAGGGACCCACTAAGGACTATTTTGTCCAAAGATAAATTCATTACCCCACCCAAACCCACTTTCATATTCACCCTCCAAATACTTCAATACATCCCGTGAATCAACACTTTACCCCCAAATCAGCCACCCTAACCTTCGACAACTAACCCCACAAAATATACCTCGTCGGACTCCCTTCAATCCAAATCAACCCAATCACCATCCCCAACGACCCCGAGTCACCCTAACCCATCGTGAAATGCTCGACAAAAGGGCTAAGGGCTTGGCTTCACTTGTAACGAGAAGTGGTCACCTAATCATGCATGTTCCAGAAAAGAGCTCAGTGTGTTGGTGGTGTCGGATGGCGGAGATGATGAGTCGATTGATATCGTGGAGGGTATGGAATCGAAAACAGTGGTGGAGGAAGGTCCCTTGGTTGACATTTCATTAAGTTTGGTGGTGGGCCTTACAAACCCCAAAACCATGAAGTTGAAAGGGACTATTGAGGGAGTTGAGGTTATTTTAATGATTGATCCTGGAGCAACAAACAACTTTATCTCACTCAACACAGTGACCAAACTGAACCTCCCATATTCTTCACATGTTAAGTTTGGTGTCACTTTGGGGAATGGAGAAAGAATTTAGGGGGAAGGAGAGTGTAAACAATTGGAGGTCAGAACACAAGGTTTGAGTATCATTGAAGATTTTTTGATTCTGGAATTGGGTAATTTTGATGTCATTATGGGCTTGCAATGGCTAGAGCGGTTAGGAGAAATTACCACCAACTGGAAAGAGCAACTAATGCGCTTTTACCGGAATAAGGAGTTAGTGGAGTTAAGGGGAGACCCTTCATTGGGGGTCACTCAGATATCTCTGATGGCGATGGAGCGAATATCAAGGAAGGAAAAACAGGGCATGATCATTGAGGTGAACCAAATTACTACCCTACCCACAGAAACCCACACTGAACCCCCCCTCCTATCTACGACCCATCCTACAAAAATTCCAAGCCATATTCTCTGAGCCCACCTCTCTACCACCATACCGTACACATGACCACACCATAGTTCTTAAAGGAGTTAACCCTGTGAGTGTGAGACCGTTTAGGTATCCCCAAACACAAAAAAATGAGATCGAAAAGATGGTACGGGATATGCTCAAAGCCCAAATAAAACGACCCTCAACAAGCCCTTTCTCGAGCCCGGTCATTCTAGTCAAAAAGAAAGACGGCTCGTGGTGAATTTTGTGTCGATTACAGGGTCTTGAACAAGGTGACGGTATCGGACAAATACCTGATTCCAAACATTGATGAACTGCTGGATGAACTTCATGGAGCACAGGTTTTCTCAAAACTAGACCTGAAATTTGGTTATCACCAGATCAGAATACGAGAGCAGGATGTTGCAAAAACAGCTTTCCGGACTCACGAAGGGTACTACAAATTCTTAGTAATGCCCTTCAGTTTCACTAATGCTCCAACGACATTTCAAGCTCTCATGAATGATGTATTCAGACCCTACCTTTGTCAGTTTGTGCTTGTTTTCTTTGACGACATACTTGTTTACAGCAAGTCGGTCACTGATCATAAATTTCATCTCGCTGCTGTATTGGAAACTGTAATCGTATTTAGCTTGAAAAAGGATTGATAGACTACTCATATCAATAAGGTGCATCTTCTTTTCTAGGGAGCCCATTTGCTAAGAATTTCACAGTTAAGCGTGCTTGGTGGGCAGCAATCTTAGGATGGGTGACCTCCTGAGAAGTTTTCCCGGGTGTGCACGAGTGAGGCCAAAGCGCGCTGGAAAGACTTGTGTTGGTTTGTGGGGCTAGTCTACAGTGTCCATGAGTAGTCACTAGCGGTCCGAGGGGCCGGGGTGTAATAGAAACTCTTCAAACTCCTTCACTGTTGGTGAATAGGAGTAAATGTGAGTTTGGCGTTTCACAAGTTGCTTATTTAGGGCATATCATCACGGGCACTGGAGTGAAGATGGACTTGGATAAGGTTGAGGCAATGCTATCCTGGCCAGAATCTACTGGTTTATAAGAGTTGTGGGGCTTTTTGGGCCTCACGAGTTACTATTGTAAGTTCATTCGGAATTATGCTAACATAGCTAAGCCCTTGACCGATCAACTCAGGAAAGACTCTTTCGGGTGGAATGCTGCAGCCTTCACAACCTTCAATAACCTCAAAAAGGCTATGACAGCAGCTCCCGTTCTTTCTTTACCCGATTTCACTAAAATGTTTTTTATTGAGACTGATGCTTCTAATTGTGGTCTTGGTGCTGTTTTAATCCAGGAAAACATCCAGTGGCCTTCTTTTGTAAAGCTTTGGGCAAAAGAGCAAGTTTGAAACCGATCTACGAGAAAGAACTAATGGCCATTGTTTTCGCCATTTTAAAATGGCGCCATTACTTGCTTGGGCGAAAATTCATGGTGCGTATTGACTAGAGCAACCTCAAGTTCTTGTTAGAACAGCGGGAAGTGGGAACGGAGTACCAAAAATGTTTGACTAAAATTATGGGGTATGACTTTGACATACTCTAATCCCGGAGTCACCAATAAAGCTGCTGATGCTTTATCCAGGCGGGAACCTACCTCTGTTTTATTGGGCACCATATGTAGTTACAATGTTGTGAATCGGGAGACAGTGAATACCTTGGTGGACCAGGATCCTTTTTTAAGTTCCATTAAATAGCGGGTTATGCAAGGAGAAATAGTACTTCAAGGTTTTTCAGTTGAGGGTGGTAAATTATTTTACAAAGGGAGATTTGTGTTGCTTAAATCCGCCCCATTTACCCATACCCTACTAAAACACTATCATGATTCACCCACCGGGGGTTATTCGGGAGAGCACAAAACCTATCACCGCCTTGCACAGGATTGGTTCTGGGAGGGTATGAAAAAACAAGTAGTGGAGTATGTCAAGTCTTGTGAGGTATGTCAGAGACAAAAATCCTCCTCCTCCCTCTTACCCGCAGGTTTGTTCCAACCCCTTCTCATCCCTAACCAAGTATAGGAACATGTGTCTATGGATTTCGTTGAAGGGTTACCCAAAGCCCGTGGCAAGGATACCGTATTAGTGGTTGTTGATAGGCTCACTAAGTATGCCCACTTTATTGCCCTTAAACATCCTTTCACTGCCCCATTAGTTGCTGAGGAGTTTATTAAAGAGGTTGTTAGACTTCACGGATTTCCCTCGTCCATCCTCTTCGATAGGGATAAGGTCTTCATGAGTCATTTTTGGCGCGAACTCTTTCGTCTCCACATGACGGATCTTCACCGGAGCACCGCCGATCACCCTCAGACTGATTGACAAACTGAGGTGGTAAACAAAACCTTAGAAACATATTTGCGCTGCTACATCAATGGACACCCGAAGTCATGGCCTTCTTGACTCCATTTGGTTGAGTTTAGTTACAACACTTCTTCTGTTCTCCACATGCCTCTACTAAAATATCTCCTTTTCAGGCTTTATATGGGCGTAGCCCTCCTCATCTTTGCCGTGTCAGTCATGGTTCCACTACCGTTGGCAGTGTAGAGGAACTTTTACAGGAGAGAGATGCTCAGTTGGATGAACTCAAATTTCTGTTGGTGCGTGCTCAGCAAATTATGAAGGCTAATGAGGATAAGCATAGGCGAAATGTGACTTTTGCTGTTGGTGATATGGTATTCTTGAAGCTGCAGCCCTATAGGCAGAAATCCCTTGCTCGTACGTATAATGAAAAACTTGATCCATGTTTCTATGGTCCATATCCAATTAAGCGACTCTTGGGGAAGGCTGCTTATGAATTACTTCTGCCTGCGTCCTGCCGCCTCCATCCCGTCTTTCATGTATCTCAGTTGAAGTTAGATAAGGGTCCCTACACTCCCACTACTCTTTCTGATCATATCACTGAGACTTTGGAATTGGTGGCCACTCCTGCTACTGTGCTCAATACTCGTTACAACGCAGCTGGCACACGGGAAGTTCTGATTCAGTGGACAAGGTGTGTCTTCATACCGGGGGTATTGCTATGCCTCTCACTAAAGAAAAACCGTGGCTCACATACCAAAGGAGGTCTAAAACTAACAAAGGAGCATTTGGTGACGTGGCAGAATAGAGGGTGCTGGAACAACAAAATAGCATTCTGTTATGACAATCTGTTATAAGAACAAATATTCCATTTCTATTTCTGTTATAGCATATATTAGAATAAGAGAAATGAATTTGTTAGATCTTCTAGATCTTCTATGAGCTGGCATAGCAGCCAATCTAACTCTATATATATGGTAATATTCAATAGCTAAGTATGCTAAGAATTCTGTAAGAATACCTTGAAGTAGGAGCAGCTGTGCTCGAAAACAGTAGCTGTAATACGTTCTTCTTTTCTTTCTTCTAATACATACTTCTCTCTCTTCTTCTACTTTCTTTCTGTTTTACATTTCCGGTCATAGCATTTTCCTGTTCCATAATATGATGGAACTGCTATTGTGAATATGATGATACATTATGGCACCTCTCTCTGTTCCTTACTTCCTTCTTTCAGTCTTTTTTAATACTTGTTTGGGTGTACATTCCTGTTTTGCAGATTAGATATAGTTTTAGTTATCAAAACGCTAAGAAAATTTGTATTGGCATCAGGAACATTTCAATAGAATTAACATATTTTCAGTATTAGAAAGGGATATATGAATGCAAGTAATCACAATTAACATAGAGTTAAACATTTCTTTTCATATTGCATTTTTTAAGATCTCACTATGACATCTGGTCTGGATTGTTATGTTATGGCTATAGCAATTATAATAAATTACTTCTTTAGCCGTTATAATGTGTCATTACTAATTAAGGCCGGTATGTTGTGTAGTACTGTTGGCTGTTGTCTAAGAGAACCTTGAATTCATAAATTTTGCTTTGTAAAATTTGAAGTATCTTATCTTTAAAAAGTAAGAATACATGATTTGGATAAGCACATTTTGAGCCATAATGTGAATGCTTTAAAGCTCTACATGTTTAGTGTAGTGGAAAACTTTCAATATGTCGATACATGCTATGATCACCTTAAGGCGTGATGTTGTGCTCCTGCAACGCGACTTGTGTGACATTGTTATTTGTGATTGTTTCTCCAACTTGGATAAGAGTGTCTTTTTTTGGACAATGAGTGCAACTCGATGTATTCTAGTCAATACGTATGTTGATGGAATGATAAGAGTTTGTTGTAGGTTTAGGCATTAATTATACTTTTATTCACTTGTGAGAATGTTGGATGAGCTGACTCAAGGATTATTGTTGATACATGTACTTTTCATCCCCCTTTTAACTATAAAATCCTAGCTCATCACCATGTATAAGTTGATATCATCAAGCCTCAAGGAGTGAAAAACCATTTTGTTATTATTTGATGGTGAAGTTTATGCCTTGTTACGTCATAAACTCATAAGTGTGTGATGCAAGAGTGATTTTTCACTTGTTTAAGAGTTAATGATTAGAAGTTATCAGAATATTGCTTTAAGAGTATAGTTAAAATGATGAGATGTAGTGTTGATATTAACACTATTCTCTTAGAGCCATATTTGGTGCATTATGAATCATCTTCTATTATGAGAATTTTTTCTACTGGATTATGGATGAGTATTTTGACTTTTAAAGGATTTTGGTAAATTGTTGTATTCAACCGGTCACTGATCATGATGGCACGGGCAAGCACATTAGAGAAAAATAATAGAGGTGCAATATTTAGCATTGATTCGCAAGTGTAAATTGTTGTTCCCTTGTTTCCTTTTGAGTAGATTGATTTTATATTAGTTTCTGTTTGTGGTTTGATTCCCATTTAACTTTCAATATAGAACACACTTCTCTACTTTTACTCATCAAATCATGTTATCTTTGAAATACTTACATGTGGCTTGTTTTTTCGAATTCTGCTTTGCTTGGCATGTGGAATGCAAATTGACAGCAAGAAATCGATCTTCTCAAGGTAATTGCTTTCTCTCTAAAATTCTCGAGTTTTCTGCACTCTGCATGCCTTATATCTGTCTTATACTTGAAAAGGTTTTATAGAACATAAGTTGACTACAATTTCTTTTGTATCATTGTTGAGATCACTTCTGCTTTACTTAAAGGTGTAGTTTGAGTTGGTGGGTATAATTAGTTTACAAGTGCTGTATGTTAAGTGAAGCTGAAATATCATCATAACTTTGAAATTAGTGCTATAAAACTAGCCAGAACTGTTTTTTTTTCACCAACAGTGTTGATGGTTTTACACAAGAGTCAAGGTCACTTTTTCAGTATACTTCATGGACTTTACAGGTAAAGGTTGTAGCAGACTGATGCTGATGTACATTATTATATGCCTAGTGTATGAATGGCTCACTAGTTGTGTTGTTTGAGTGAATTAACACTAATGCATGCAACCATGCACAAATGTATCACTGCTCTTCCCAAGAGACACATTAGCTTTTGATCAAAATTCCTATAGGTTTGTAACTAATGCTGCTGCTTTCATCTGAACTGATAATTGATACACCCATGTGTTCTGGATCATGTATGCATTTTCTGAAGTTGTTTGTTTTGCAGAATCTTAATCACAAAAATATTGTAAAATATCTTGGATCCCTCAAGACAAAGAGTCACCTTCATATCATACTTGAGTAAGTGATAGCTTTTCAACCTTGATTGACAGAGTGCGGACAATCTGTGCATCTATGTAAACCTCTTATTTCTAGTTGCCAAATCCTGTTTTCACAGATATGTGGAGAATGGATCACTTGCAAATATTATTAAGCCAAACAATTTTGGGCCATTTCCCGAACAACTAGTTGCTCATTACATTGCTCAGGTCTGCCTTTTATTCTGCCATTTGGTTTCTTGAATTTTTCTTGTGCTGATTCTTGTAGCATATACCTCTGGTAGGTTTTACAAGGCCTTGTTTACCTTCATGAACAAGGAGTTATTCATTGTGACATCAAGGGTGCCAATATTTTAATAACTAAAGAGGTACGTTTGTTTGTATTTCAATCAATTGCTGCAGTTATGCAGTTGTCTCGAATGCAAAAGTTGTATCTTCGGTCCATGACATGTTGGTTATTATTTATATGGTTTTATGGGAATGCAGTTCTTGACTTAAACAGCCTCCTATTTTGCCATTAGTAAAGAAAAATAATGCAGAGTTCTGAACTGTATTTATCACTACATAATACATGTCTAAGATTCTTATACTAATCTTTTAGCTTTAACTCTGGTTGTCTTTGATTTTCTGATGATCTTTGTCTTTTACCTATGGAGTTAAAGATAACAATTGAGCCTTAGAAACTTATTTGATGCGCTTTCTGGCTCCTAGGCTTGTTTCATATCACATATGTTATGTGATATGCTTTCGATTGTTCTTCTGGATTGGTGTTACTGTTGATTGTGATTGTTGATTATCAAGACAAGATTGTAAATGTGGTGAATTTGCGTCTTGAGAGGATTTTTTGTTTAAGCAAAACAATCTTGACTATGTGATATTCTGTATTGACATGGGACTGTGAAGACTTATCGAAGTTAGAGGCATAGTCCAACTATTGTTTATATCACTATCTTAATTTTTTAATGCGCACCTCACTTTGCGTCTCATGCACCTGAAGCTAAACGCCTTAACTAGGTGAGGCAAAGGCCACTACAAGAAGCGTGCGTCTTGATGCCCCTCGTTGCGTTTCACGCTTTGTATGCCCAGTGTGCCTCCTCATTTGGCTGCGTGTTTAACTTAGGTTTGTTTGTTTTAGTATGAAATAAAACTTAATTCAAATTCACTTGAGTATGAAGTTCGAGAAAGCGTAAAGAGCTGGAAAAGCTGGTGCATTGTCACATGATTCACTAATCTTAATGCTGATCTTGAATCGAAAAAGCAAATTATGGTTGGTTTTAGGCTGTTTTAGGGTCATGTTGAGCAAATCACAAATCCAGTGGACGAACATGTTACGCTGAGCAGGTGAAGTAGCAAATAACTTTGGGTATTCTTTATATTCTCATTATAATAGTAATGTGCTAGAGTAGCGTCCACAATGATATTAATGTTTTTAAGCTTGTTGCTATTATAATATGAATGCTATGTTGTTTTAAGTACAATATATGCTTTAAAATGGATTTAAAGCATTTTAGTGAAAAAAGTGCACTTCGCCCCTTTCACCTTGGGCTTTGAGCCTAAGCTCTAAGGTGCATTTGGGTCTTGTGTTTTTTAAAATTAAGATGACGGTGTCACAACCTTGTCATAAAGGTTCTTTGGACCGGAATGCAAGCCACGACAATTGCAAAAGCTATCCGCACTGCATGCGAGAGTCTTTTCGAGAACACTACTGTTACCGGAACCGCATTTTTACACCGGTGTCAGAGGTTTGGGGAAGGGCGGAAGGATGTTTTGAAGTCGTAGGCTTCTTCCATAGTGTGTGACTAGGAGAAGGGGGGGGGGGGGGGGAGGGGAGAGGGGGGAGTTGGGTTGGGTAGTCCTTTCCTGGATAGAATCAGCGGGGTACTTCAGAAGCAGCGATTGGAAAGCCTCATGGCTATTGACAATTTTGAATCACAGATTACATTACCCTGTGCTAGACTTGTTATCCTGCAAAAGCCCCATGAATTGGAACGTTCAGTTAATCATAATATTAATTTTCGGTTCTCAAATTTATGTTTTTTATTCTTAGATTGCGGAAGTTAATGATTATCGGGCTAATTTTAGAGTAGTTGGCAGTTTGATGTACCAGATTGGTCTCTGGGACATTGTTTGGTTTTGATTATGAACATAAAATCCATGGGGTTTGAGATGGATTTTCCATTGTTTTGCCACATTTTGCTCAAAGAGTTAATTAGTTATCTCCATATTGCAATTGAAATGTAAACTGTATCCCTCAAAAATATATGCCTGCGACTAGGAAGGAAAAGCTAATGGTTTTGAGTAAATTTAGCAAATATGGATTAAGTTTATGTAATATCCATTTACTATAGGCGCTTTTCTTTTTATTTTTTTGCATTTTCCTTTTTTTGTTTTTGTTGTTTTCTTGGGGATGTTACAAGCATAATCATTCCATAATATCAGTTTTTTTTTTTTTTTTTTTTTTTTTTTTTTTTTTTTCAGGGATTGGTCAAACTTGCTGATTTTGGGGTGGCCACTAAGCTAACCGAGGCAGATGTCAATACTCAATCTGTTGTAGGAACGCCATACTGGATAGCTCCCGAGGTATTTTTGTAGTATGATGTTGTGGTCTCTGTAACACATCTGTTTGTGCTAGTGAAATTAGTAGAGAGAGATTTAGAGAGAGAGAGAGAGTGAGATAGCGAGGGAGGGGGTGTAAATTGTCTTTATTCAATATTCGAACTTGTGTTGTACTGCTGAAATGCGGAAAAATTTGTTGTAATGTAAAAACTCGTGAAAAGAGAGAAAGAGTGAGGGAGGGAGAGTAAATTGTTTTAGTTCAATATTCTGAATTTTGCTGTATTTTTGGTATATGCTGCACAGTAAACATTTTAGAGAGAGGGTGACTGAGAGTAAATATTTTTTGCTCAATATTCTTGCTTTTTCTGTTGTGCGGCTGAGAGAGAGAGAGGGGGAGACGGAAAGGAGATGATGAGAGAGTGAGAGACTCAGATGCTAGGTTTTCCGACTATTCTGTGAATAGCTTCATGCTTGGCATTATGCTGCTTTACAATTTTGTTTGATTCGCAGCATAGTTTTATACTTGGCTTTATACAGTATTCCAATTTTTCTTTAATTTGTATATTTTATGTTTGCTATTTGCTGTATTACTTGCTGTATATGTATCATGTGGTTAAGCTGCATATTCTTTGAGGTGAATGTATTGGGAGTTGCATGAATCTTAAGGCTGTATTACTTTTCAGGTAATTGAATTGTCAGGAGTTTGTGCTGCATCAGACATTTGGAGTGTTGGTTGTACAGTTATTGAACTTCTCACGTGTGTACCACCTTATTACGACCTGCTGCCTATGACTGCTCTGTTCCGTATTGTTCAGGTCTTGTTATCTGTACTCGGCTGTTGTAATTGCAGTCATGTTTTTTTGTTGTATCCAGGAAGCTTTTCTGTCAGTAATTAACATTTGTGTGGTCTCTTATGTTGTTCGTTTTCTCAGTTTTCTTTTAAAATCCTTATCAACTGTCAAAATATTCTTTTAAGTTGTACAGTTGTACTTGATCAAAAATTTTTGTTCCCCTCTTTTGTTTTAACTTGAGAGGGTGGTGCATCAAAACCAGTTCACTTGTTAAAACATATTTTCTTTGCCTTTTTCATCTCTTTTAGTTGTTAAATGTATGACTTATTCTCTTCTTAGTCCAGAGGTAATATTATTGTAAGGACTAAGGAAGCAATATAAAGTTTGGCTTGATTGTCAAGTCAAACTATTTAGGGGATTGAGGGAATCTCGTAAAATATTATCCAAATGTTAGTAGATAGATGATGCCATATTGACCTCCTTCCTTATCTTTGCATAGCTGTAATTTTATATAATGTTTATTCAAATAACACGTGTTACGTCTCACTACATAAAGTCAGAAGCAGAATGGCTCACTGATAGTTTCTACATTTCATTATCTAAAAGGACACTTCGATAAGCCTATTAATTGGTCCATTGGACATAACCAGCTATGCATCTCATTATTTTAGTTTTTAAGAGATTTTTAACCTTCTGGTGCTTTAAAAAGTTCTTTATCTTAATTTCAGGATGAACATCCTCCAATTCCAGATGGTTTATCTGCTGATATGACAGATTTTTTGCGATTATGTTTTAAGAAGGTGAAAGCTTTTATATCTAATGGTTGTTTTGCCGTAGAATTGGTTACATTTGACTTAGTATAATTTAATTGAATGCTTCCTTATATGTTACAATGACAGGATTGTTTTAGCTATTATATGAGTGTAATTGCATGGTTTTCACACAAGAAAATGCTAAAAGAGAATATTGCCTTGCAAAAGGAGATCCTTTATATTTTTTTCTGGTGGATATTCTGACAAGTGATAAGCTTCTTTTTTTTTTCTTTCTAATTGCACTTCGTTTTAGAAAAAAACCACCTTAAGAGATGCCAAGTTTGCCTTTTATTTCTTTTGTTTATTGCAGTAAGAGGGATCGTTTGATGATACGCTCTTATCCTGGTTCAATTTGAAACAACCACTTTGTTAATACAAGGTTAATGTTCGATACATCCCATATTCCTACCCCTCTACGGTGGGAGCCCTTTTGGTGACATTGGGGATGATGGAATGTTGTATGTTGTTGTTACTTAATTTTAAAAACTAAGGTTCAAAAGTTAAACTAAGGTTCAAAAGTTGGGATGAACTTTTGTTTGAGTTACGACTTTGGGGAAGCTTAATACTTCTTGTAATCTGCAAGCTCGAAGATCACATAAGATTTACTCCTTGTGTACCTTATGTCTTGTAGTTTTGGTAGTGCAGATATATTGAAACATTTAGTTTTGCATATGCATTAGGATTTGTAGGATTATTCCCTTTTAAATTTGTGTTCATCTTTTTACTCATTATATGGAGGTTGGAATGCAGAAAAGGATGTGACTAATTTTGGTGTGGGATAGTTATTTCCGCTATGTGGGTGCTTTCACTGAAGAAGAATGATGGTAAATTTTCCTTGGTTGGTATGTGGAAGCTAGTGATGTGTTAAAGTGCCGACTATTACCCACATGTGAGTTGTCCCACATCGGAGAAAGAAATAAAGGATTTGCCACTTTATAAACTTGAGGAGTAACTCTTACTACTACCAATTGGTTTTAGTAGTGAACCTCCTTTGGGTTTGTATGTGGATTACCTCTTCACCACCTTATTTGGGTTGCCCATACTAATTTTTTAAATTCTAACATGGTATCAGAGCCCTATTTGTTGTTGGGCCGTTATGACTTATCTTACCACTGGTTAAGGGGCCTTAAACTGCCCAATAAGGTTTGTTACTTTTCCAGTGTGCTAAAATTCTAAGGACAATCACATGTGAGAGTGAGTGTTGAAGTGCACATTATCACTCACATGTGAGTTGTCTCACATCAGAAAAGGAGGATAGGATACTTTATAAACTTAGGAGTAACTCTTACTATCAATTGGTTTTGGTAGTGAACCTCCTTCATGTTTGTACGTAGGTTACCTCTTCTCCTCTTTATTTGAGTTGCCCAAACTCATTTTCTAAATTCTAATGTGGTGCATTATGTTTCTCTTTGGGCTCATTCTCTGATGGATTTTCTCACTATGCCCCCTTTTCACAAAATAACACTCTATTGTTGAACAATGAGCTACAGTAACATTATGAAGGAAAAATGTTTGTTTTTCCGTTATGTTGAGAACTTATCATTTTACCCCTGTCTTCTTCCTCCTCCATTCTTCTTCTTCTTCTTCCTCTTCATCCTTAAACCATGTCTTCAAATTTCTCCTCCATTGAAATACAGGAAGTGCATCAATAAAAGCTTGGTCTAATCCTGAGTCATGAAGGTGGAAAAAGTTGCTGCAATTGTCTTTGAAATGCATCAGAATTTGAAATGTTATCTGGGTATCTATTAGATTGAGAAAAAGATGAGGAAGATCTTTATTTTGTGAAGAATCTAACTAACAAATGAAGAAGACCAGAATAAAGAAAATTACAGCCAATACAATTATAATAAACAAAATAGGAGGACTAATTTTTCCACTTGAAGAAGATGATGATGTTTGTGGGGTTGTGTCCCTTTGAAACAAATCATGGTTAATTGAAGATGATGATGATGATTGAATAAATGACATAATTTAGCAAATTAAGCTCACCTAAAGATGAGATTTTTCCTTAATTGAGTGAAATCACACCATAATCTCCTAGATTTGAGGTTTTGTCGATAACCCATCTTTTAAAAACTGATTTTTCACATAACCTAGATCAAATTTCAAGAACCCAACTTCTTTAGCACAATAACAAGAAATCACATAAACAAACAACACAATCAAATGGTTCTTTTAAACCCACAATTTCCTTGTATTGAAATACAGGAAGTGCATCAATAAAAGCTTGGGGTCTATTTGAAGACATGGTTAAGGATGAAGAGGAAGAAGAAGAATGAAGGAGGAAGAAGACAAGGCCAAAATAATAATTTCTCAACATAACGGAAAAACAAACGTTTTTTACTTCATAATTTTACTGTAGCTCATTGTTCAACAGTACGAGTGCTATTTTGTGGAATTTTTTTTTAAGAATTGTGACCACTGGCCTTTTTCAATTGTTGGTGCCTACTATATAGAATATCCTTAAAGTTTTATATGGTGAGAATTTGTTAAAAACCTTTTGGTAATGAAATGGAAGTCTCTAATAAGATACTTGTATGGTCTTATTTCAAATGAATATTACTGAAGTTGAAATAAGATATTTCATATCTTGTGATTTGGCATATAATGGTATTAGCCTTTTTTTAAATTGAGATTTGTGTTTCACTTTTGAAAGAAAAAATGAAACAAAAAGCTGCTACTTGCAGGATTCATGACTGATCTAGTATGGGTAAGGAGATGATATGTGTGATTGTACTTGGGGAGATTTCATGATTACCATATTTGTCATCCGTAAGCATGACCATCCAACAACTTAATTTGCAGTTTTTGGAGAGAGAACATGTGATAGGAGACCTTTTTAAGTGTTGGTATAATTCTTAAAAAATTTGACGAGAGATTCTTATTATTGGAGGAAATGACGTGGCTGTGGAAAGAGATTAATAAAATAAGAAATGCCCACTAATGCTAGCCTAACTGGAAGCTGTTTATTTTAGGATGCCAGACAGAGGCCTGATGCCAATATGCTGCTTTCTCATCCCTGGATTCAAAATTACAGGCGTATTTTACAGCCATCTCTTCCTTCTAGTGATGCAATAAGGTACTGCTTCTGCTTCCAGTATTTTCCTGCTTGCTAAGTGCTTTGCATCTGTGTTTTGAATACTATCGCAATTAAAAAAAATATATAAAAGGAAAGTTGTGTTTGGTTTGGAAAGTTGTATCTTGTCTTTCATTTAGCTCTTTATCTTCATGTATATACATTGGATGGTTTTTTGCTTTTGTCTTTGAAGAAGGCAAGTGATAGTTTTTGTTCAAGATTCGTTTTTGGTGCAATAGACTTTTTCAAATAAAGTTGAAGTTGCTTAGAAAAATCAGTTAAAAGCTATTAATATTCAACAACCTTTGTACACTTTTCAAATAAAATTGAAGTTGCTTAGTATTAAGGTGGCTCTTTATCAAATAGTATGCTATCAGGTTGCATGCTGCATTCATGACTTTGTACACTAGTCTAGATGTTCCATGTTTTTGTAGTTCCTGATTACATCTGAAGCCCAAATGTTTAAGTTCAGCTGCTCAATCACCGTATGATTGGAATTGAAACTTTCAGTTTTAGGGTTTTTTGGGCACAACAGTATTAATAACTGTATTCTTGCAGGAACATAGGGGAAGATGTTTTGATAGAAGCAGAATTGTCTACTGGAGATGAAAATGGTGGAGTGGAAAGCCAATCTGTAGGTGAAGTAAGTTTTGTTGCCTCTAATCAAGCTATGTCAAAGTTAGAGAAGGGAAAATATGTATATAGCAAAGAGTTGCTTGTTTTTATATTTCTATGCAACTTCATGTTGTTCTTGTCTACCTTTAAAAGGTCCGTCATATTTTTGCAAACCAGAAGGATGCCTTCTTAAGTTTATACATCTTCTATTGCCAAATTTAGGAATATTAAATTACCTTTGAATCATTAATTTGTTTTGTCGTGGAAAATGATATTAGTTGAAAATGAGAAGTGGTTGAGTTAGTTGACAGTGGTCAACTCTCTGTGTTTAATCCTGAAAGTTGTGCAGTTACACTCCTTGGCTTCTACTCATTCTGCTCTAAATATTCACCAGAGCAGCACACATTCTCTTTGCATCCATTTTTCTTCTTGTTTGAGCAGGTCTTTCTGGAATGGCAGGTAGCCAGAAGAGAGACATTACTGCCGAATGATGATGATGCCAGTAAGGCTGACAATGACTTAGGGCATAATTGTAATCTTTCTGAGGAAAGGGCTGGATATTCTGGAGATTTGCTGGCAGACCAAGCTACAACGCTAGCTATTCACGAGAAACCTCCTGCTGAATCATCCTTTTTTATGCTTTCTTCTCAGACGCAAGGTTCTAGATCAGGGAAGCTTAGTGAGCAAGAGCATAAGAGTGAACATGAAGAAGTGTTGGCAAATGGCGACCTGGCATCACCCAAATCTAAGAGAAAGGATGCTCTATCTGGAACAGGTGATGGAAAAGAGGATGCTGTACATAAAATGAATAATTTATTCAGTTTTGGAACAAGAAATCAAGACAAGAATCTTCTGAAGGTGAGGTTGTTTGCCTTTTCTTCGTATTCCTATCCTGCTTGCTTACCCCGATAATTGTTGATTCATGTACAGTTAATATTTTGTTGAAGTCTGAGCCTTGGGAATGACTGCATATTTTTAGGCTGCCATCTTATTTGGCTTCATAGGATGGCGAGTCCCTGTTCTTCCTCCAGAGATTATTTCAATAGTCGTTTATCCCTGTGTACAAGTTCTGTACTTGTGTACCAAATCTTACCTGAGTCATTGTAAGTAGCTTGTCGTACAAGTTCTGTACCCAATCATACTGAAGTAATTGTAGGTAGCTTTCCGTACTTCCTTTTACCGTCCCTGTGTTCCAATATTCTCTATATCAGTAATTGGTGTGGGTGGCTGGGTGCAGAGAATAAGGTCATAAATCGAAAATATATCAACAGTTGAACTTTTAACCAGAAATAGAAGTAAATGACTTCTTTTAGTTTGTAGTGCTAGCAATATACCATCATTGCTGTGTTCCTTAACAACTTGGCATAAGTTATATTTATCTCATTATCAATGGAGACTAAATTTAGATTTCAAAACCCTATGAAATTGTTATTTTGACTCTGTTGGTGAACCTTTATTCATTGTATTTTGCGAGACATGTTTTGAGATTCTTTTGTGATGTAACTTTCATAAGAGTATTGTATTTTGTTTATTGTTGGTGGACTCATCATATTCAGTGGTCCATTAATCTTTTTTGTTGATCAGCCTATATTTGAAGAACCATATACTATTTTCTTTTTAAATGAAGGCTGTGTAGTGCAAAAATACGATTTTGGTTACTGTCGTGGTAACGATCACGAAACGGATTTCACGACCGATACGTATGATTTTGCAGTCAATGCGGCCTATATTTTGGTTGCAGTAAACTAAAAAACCTTTAACAATACAGCCGTGATATGGTGATGCGGCCTTGTTTGCACTATAGTGTGGAACCAACATATAAGTTCTCGAATTGAGAATGTTCTCAAAATTCAGAACTACTGCAAGGGTGGGGTTCCATAGTTGCATTTTTTTCTTAAGTACCTCTAATTGGAACCCATTGGAGATGCATTTACCATTCTTGCTGAGTGGTCCATTATTTGTATTATTTAGAATCTACAAATTGTTGATTATGCTCCATTTATAAGGTTGCAAAAAAGGAAATGGGAAATGAGCTAAGTAAATTCAGTGACTCGCCTGGGGATGCATGTTTAGAGGATTTATTTCGTCCACTGAATAAAAACACGGAAGACCGCTCAGTTGATACTTCTGCTTCTACTTCCGCGTCTTGTGCTAACCCAAGGAATGCTGCACCCATGTCTGGTGAGAATGGCTTGGCGGCAATGTTAAGGGCTGCTATTGCCAAAAAACAGATGGAGATCGAAGCGGGGCAGACAAATGGAGGTAACTTACTCCGTATCATGATACGTGCATTGAAGGAAGATGTGATTGATATAGACAGCAGTCTGGTATGCTTGAAAGATATGTTTTTTCTGTCTTTATTTGCTAGGTTGCATCTGACACTCTTTGAATAATGGTTTTCAGGTTTTCAATGACAACATGCCTGGAGAAAACCTTTTTCCACTTCAAGTATGTAATATGTGTGATTCATTTAAATGTTTTCTTTCATTTTACTTGGTGTTCAATTTACTCCGAGTTGTGTTAGGCAAT
This sequence comes from Amaranthus tricolor, assembly GCF_026212465.1. Taxonomy (NCBI): domain Eukaryota; kingdom Viridiplantae; phylum Streptophyta; class Magnoliopsida; order Caryophyllales; family Amaranthaceae; genus Amaranthus; species Amaranthus tricolor. Next base: position 40,951,313 of record NC_080048.1, on the reverse strand, counting down.
TCCACATTGTTGTCCAATGTCTTTTACGTTGACGTGGACTGAAATTTACCCCATGGCCCATACTGACCTTTTTAACTCAGTTGAACTGACAACTCTAAATTGTGTAATATTATACTTGTGAGAGCATCTTATAGTGTTTCTGGAACTGAGTTAGTCATGTTACTTTGTGGAGTACATCTTCGATCACAGTCTGATCTTGCTGAAAACTTCGTTTAGTATATGAATTTCTGAACAATGCTTTTCTAATAATGATGTTAATTTGAAAGACCCATTTGTCAGGTGTTTTATGGTATTAGTTTAAACAATATTATATATACTGTATAAATGATCTATCTAATGTGCAGAAGGGCTCTTCCAACGTGAAACAATTTATTTGTACAACCGTGAACATTTTTGTCTGTCTTATCTTGTGTTTTCGTTCAGTTCTGCTGTTGTCTTTTTAGGTGCTTGCAATTATTAATATCTTGTTTTTGTAGGCTGTTGAGTACAGCAGGTTAGTTTCATTATTAAGGCCTGAGGAACCAGAGGATGTGATTGTTAATGCATGCCAGAAGCTTATTCCCTTCTTTAATCAGCGTTGTGAGCAGAAAATTGTTTTTGTCCAGCAGCATGGGCTACTTCCTCTTATGGAGTTGCTTGAAGTTCCCAGACCTCGCGTATGCAACTTTTCTATTCTCATCTTTATAGTTGTTTACTTTTCAAGTTGATATCATCTATTGAACTTCTAATATAAACTTCATGCATGACTGCAGGTTATATGCTCTGTCCTCCAATTAATTAATACGATAATTAAGGATAACACCGATTTCCAGGAAAATGCTTGTCATGTTGGCCTGGTGAGTTTCTCCTTGTGTTGGAGCACGGTACTTCAATCCTCAGTAGACATTTGTAACTTGATACGGGAGACCATTGACCAAGCAAGGTGTACATTGTTCTAGCTAAAAGGCTTGTGCCTCAGATCTTATATGCATACATTTTATTTCTTTCAGTTATGAGATGGCAATTTAGCCTGTTTTGGGTTGGTTGGTCATAAAACGTTTGAGGTGACAACTTTTGTGAAATTTTTCATTATTGAACTTCTGTTTTCATGATATTGTCCCCTTTATTGTGAATTGCTATATGTTAATCAGTGTAACATAATTCGCTAGCTAATTGTCATTTGAATTCGTAATTCTATCAAAATGGCTCAAAAATAGACCAAAACCGACCATAGTTTGCTTTTTTCAATTCACAACTTGTGAGGAAATTAGCGAATTATGTGATACTTATTAATGAGTTTTCTCATTACTACTACTAACGTTGCTACTACTATTGTTTCGTCATGCTTCGAAGACATGAAATGAAGAAATCACTTTTTGGGCATATTTTCCATTCCTGTGCTTTTCGTAAAAAAAGCGAGTATGATATGAGCTTCTGGTTTGGTTTTGCAAGTATTTTAATTGATTTTCTTCTTCAGACCTATGAAAAGCCATGCTGAAACTGTGGTGAACCAGACACGGCAACAGAAAATTGAAGATAGGAATCAGAGAAGAGTAGAGAAGAAAAGAAGAAGAATTTAGACAGTAGGGACAGAGAAGAAGTACAGAGAGAATTTAGAGGAGGGAATGATTGAGAGTATATTCATTGATTTCCTAACCAATTATTACATAATGATATTTATAAGTTAAACAAACAGTCATAACAACCTGCTGCTCATTCTTAGTTGTTTACAAATATTCCTTTTCTAGAATACCCTCAAGTAAATTCTGTTACATCATTCATCCCCCCTTAGTATTCATTGCCACCTCACCCTTTTTACCTCTTCTATGATAGACCAACGTACCCCTGGGTTGATTACCCGGCATTACAGAAACATGTGATAATTTTCAAGCTCAGAAGAACATAACTGACTCTGTTTTTAACCTGCTAAGTGCTATCAGAGATTCTGGATGGGGCAAGTGCGCAGAACAATCTGTCTTCTGACCTTCTGTCTTTTATTAGTTGGGTGGACGGGTTCGGTTTATGTGGCTGGAAATTTGACCAATTTAAGAGTTTGGACCAACTACAAAAGTGCTACGTTTATTATATAACAACTAAAAGACCTGTCACTCTTAATGCCCAGAAAACTACAGAGCTAATAATATATGAGATTGAAATCATGCTGAGGTTTTGAAGTGATTTGTTTCTTTATGGGGTTGATTTCCGTATCTTGGATTCCTTTGTTTTTGAAATTGTGTTTTTTTTGTAAAACCATGCTTGGTTGTGGCACAATTTTGTTTACCTTCTTTTGATATTGTAGATCCCTGTCGTGATGGGTTTTGCTGTTCCTGATCGTTCTCGGGAAGTTCGCATGGAAGCAGCATATTTCCTGCAGCAGCTTTGCCAATCCAGGTGGCATTTTCTAAACTTGATATATTTGTATTTTTTTCAAAATAATTCTTTTCAAAAAAGAAACAAATATGAAAAAAGAATTGAAGTCCTCTCTGTACCAATGAAAAAAATATTTGATGATTTTGGCCGAGTAGACTTGTCATTAAGGAAGCAAGGTAGACAATGTCAACCACAACACATTACATCTCCATATGCTCTTTTGGCCACAATTAAAGAATAGTGCCACAATACATTATCTCTCAACATGTTCCATTCCCCACAATAAGAGATTACCGATGCATATTGATGTCCATAGACGCGCCACCTTCAAAACTTTCAAATGTTCATGAACAGATGTGTGTTTATTAAGTATGACGCAATTGTTGTCATTTGTTGTCTTTAGCCACTTCATAACTTTCAAATTGGATTTTCACAATTGTGCATATTCTAGAATATTTGATGGGGCTCCAATTGTAAAGAATGATGCTAAATAGTAATTCAAGTTTCTAGAACATATATTGAAAATAAATCTTATAGAAGACTTTTTAGTATTACCATTCAAAAAGGGTCAATATTCGAATAACTTATAATGGCTGCTACTCCATGTTTTTAAAATCATAGTTTACATAATGGACTTTTGTGGAATGGTACGCTCCAATTCCGTTATAAAGTGGATGTTTTGTAACAGAATAACCTTATTTTTTATTCATGGTCCATGCAACATCATGTGATGAAATTCCATTGTATACCAAGATCTCTAATCCTTTCCAATAAATGTTGCTGCGGGTACTTCTAGGAAGAGTTGTATCTAGTAATGGGCATGTTTTGGGTACCAAATGCCTTGTATACATATTTGACATGTCTTGTGAGTGTTTTTTTGTTTCTTTTTTCTAATATTACTTTTGGCTAATTAGAAATTTATTTGATGATAAATATACTGAATTTTAGTTTTCTTTGAAAAACACACGTTTAAATTTATTTTGAATCATCTGGTGAATATATTTGGTTATTCAGAATTAGTATGAATGTTATATATTTTTTTGGGTCCTTTTCCATGCTAGTACCATGGCAGAATCTGCATCTACCTCCATTTTCCATGCCACCTATCTTTTTTGGAAGAAAACACATGCATGTAACTAGGGTGCTTTTTGGATAGTTTATCTTGCTCAAATGTCATTAGTGCAGATCCTGGCGGAGAAGCCGTACACTCAAAATGTCTAATTTCTTGGGAACCTCTTTCTGAACCTTTCCTTCCTTCCTACTCCTACCATGCCCAACTAAATTATATATCAAAAGACATTTCTATCCATTTCAGTACATTGCATGTTGACACAAGTACATAATGAACTCTACAGTGTTTAGGTGATATCATTTTTGTTATATTACAAATAAGTTCTTGAATGCTTTAGAATAGTACGAGCGGAAGAATGTAGGATTCTTTTATGGATCTTTTGTCTTATAAAGGCCTTTTCTCTTGCTTGTTTGTCGTTATTCTACAATTTTTTTTACAAAAATAGTACATCGAAGCTATTCATCATATGCAACAACAAATGGTTTCCTTCTCTGGTGAAGTAAAGAATTTAAACATGATTATTATTGATTTGGAGAAGGTTTGACGATTGACAAAGTATCAAGGATATACTTTGGTTAATTATGGAAAAAAAAGGTATGCCATGTAATAATATATAAGTATAGTCGAAGGTATGTATAGGGAAATACAAACCAGTGTCAGGACAAACCAATGTAAAGAGTAAGGACACATGGTGCATGTACACTAATTTAAGTAACTAGACCTATTTAGGGAGAGTTTCATGGTGCATGCGTTTGCTTTTTTTTTTTTTTTTTTTATTAGTGGACACAACTAGAGATGAGATCAATGATAAGCTAGAGATGTGGATGTGTGCGTTAAAGACAAAACAATTTAAATTAAGTCGAAGTAAGACAATATATGGAATATCTTTTTGGAGTTCAGTCAAGTCTGATGCAAAAAGCTCTTTCCAATTGAGTGTTTCAACTTTAAAGTTTGATGAGATCAATTGATTAAAATGCAAAGCATAAGGTTTGGTATGTATGGATGAAATAAATAGAAAGTTGTGACCATATGGGTTAAAAATATTAGACGTCGAAAAGAGATCATGGTATGTAATTGAGGTACATAGATGCGCTTGTATTTGAAGGATTCTATTGAAAATAAGACGTGCAATGGGTCTTTGAGTCTTATATGCTAAGAAGTGAGAGGAGATCAATTACGTAGGTTTGTCACGTGAAAAAAACTAGAAAATATTTAAGGGTAGAAGATGGAGATGATGTGAATAACTAGAGTGAAGAATGACAAAGAATTAATTTTTACAAGAGCTGACGTTAATATACATGAATTTATGAAGTAGAAAATTTGTGGATCGAATTCAGGTTTTTAGTTATAGTGTAGTATTAGAGATAGGAAAAATTACCGTCAATAATACAAACTTTCAAATTTTCCCCTCCAATAATACCAATTATTGACGAACTAGGAATAATATGAACTTAAAGGTGTGTTTTCTTGTAATATTCATAACTTGTTGACAACCTAGAATAGTAGGTCATTTTGCCTAATAGAAAAAGGAAAATTTAAAATAAAAAACAACCCTTCATTGTCCTACCCTTCCCTTACATCGGTGGCTCCACCACCCTCACCCCCACCCGTGCGTGCGCGGCTCCTCCTACCCTTCCACCACCCCCTTTTCCACCCTCACCCCTTCCTTTACCCACTACCAAACATCCATTGTCAACGTCAACACCCACCAGTACCACCACCGTAGCCACCTACCCTTCTACACCAATTTAACGTTGACGCAGGCAACCACATCTCCTTCCCAATGAACCCGGCCAACGAGTCCAGAGCCCTCTCCCCTATGAACAAGTTGGTCAAACATTACCCAATTGATACAACTGTTATATTCATCATAGGAGGTCTAATTAATACCATATTTCACAAAATATGTCATTAATTTTAACTTGGATGGTATGGTGAAGATGATTATGGTGAAGATGCTATGGATGTTATTTGGAAAGAATCTCTGAAGTTTGATTCCCTAAAAATGAAGAAATTAAAATTTGATTTTATTATTTATCATTATATTGATATAGATATTTCATCCTTTGACTCCATTTCCTCAAAATAATTGAACATATTAGATTAAAATTAGGGATTTACAATTAAAAAGATTACCAAAATCAATATTTGTGTTAATCACCTGTAATTCACACATTTCTTTTAAAACCCAACCAAAACTCATAGTAAAGAAAAGGATAAACGACTCATCTTTAAATTTCCCCTTTGTGATATCCCAACAACATAGAACCGAACCTGTGAACTTCTTGCTATTATTTCTTTTGATTTCTTTCAACTAGTAAATGACATTTTGATTCCTTAATACAATATATGCAAATGGCGTCACATTCTGAAGGCAAATGACATTGACATTTTGCTTCAAGGTTGTAAGATTGTTTTGAAGTGAAATTTTCAACTCATGTCATTCCATAATTGATTTTTGAATTATTGATTTTTGGTAATCTTTTCAATTGTAAATCACAGGATTCTCTTAAAACCCAACCAAAACAAAAACTACAGTAAAGAAAGGGATTTACAACATAGACTTTTCCCTTATTATATTTTTAATTTTTTTTCTTTTGATAACGTAACTTGTTTAACAGGTTTTAGGTCATTTTGCTTACCATAGGAAAACACCCTCATTAGTTGGTATTATTCATGGTTAATTAATAGTTGGTATTATTATAAGGAAAAAGTTGAAAGGTTGTATTATTGACGGTAATTTTAAGTATAAGAGTGGAATAACTTACGTACTTTTTGTTAGCATCGATCTCTGATGTTGATTTGATTTGATTCATGTACCTGACCCATATGGTTAGGATATAGGTTTTGGCATTGTTGTATTTATGAGCACTTTCGAATTCAAATTTCCTTGGGATGTTTCACGTTTGTTTTGTAGGCTAGGGGTTATTTGTTCTTTTATAAGACTTACAATCAACTTTTGCAAATTTAGAATCAATTATAGAATCTTCCTTCATTTTTTATTCGCATATTGAAATCATTTTTCCATCATATATCAGTACTCGGACTGTAAATATCTTCAATTATCGAAGAGTAACAATTATAAAAAGTTGATATTATGTAACTAGGCATCCAGAAGAATCTAATAAGTTTTCACTTGATATTTATTTTTCTATTATGCATTAGTAATTAATTGAGGTTAAACTTTATTTGTAAATAGTATAAAAGGTCAACACGGTTATAGTAAAAATATACGGAGGGGGTATATTTACCTATTTTACCTTGGTATGGTCAGATAGACTAATGATAGCTCTAGCTTTTTGTTCAGAAGGTGAGTAAAGGTTACTCTAGTGAAAAATATGTAATAGCAGAGTTCTGCTTATACAGATTGTGATTGCTGATTCTTAATTTCTTTTTGTTGATGTGAAATTTTTAACTTTGTTTAATTGTTTTTGCTAGTGTAGAGCAGTATCTTTTGTCTTTTAATCTGTTGATTTTCTCTGTGCAGCTCTTTGACCTTGCAAATGTTCATTGCTTGCCGTGGAATACCAGTTCTAGTGGGCTTTCTGGAGGCTGATTATGCCAAATACAGGTGGATGTTCACCAGTCATCTATTTATTTTTTGTTTGAATCTTGCCACATTCTCGTCTGAGATTTTGAATTTATGGATATTGATTAATCATTGGAAAGTTTGATGATAGCTTTCTTAATTGGGTTCTTAGTTCCAAGTAGAGTAGGAAATTAGAATCAAACTCTTACATGTGAATATATGTGATGATCTTCATATTAGACTAGGCATATAACGTAAGACCTTGATGAAAACCTGTTAATTAGACGATGGCTTGTGGTTTATCCATTGGCATTTGGTTTGAGTAAAACATCGATGCCAAAGAAAAAATAAAGAAAATCAATGCCTGCTTTGAAGTTGGTATTTTTGTTATGTGTAGAGGAAAGCATTGTATACTATTTTTATTCACTAATTAGTAAAAAGCAGTAGTAGAAGTAGAGCATGTGGGCCCCCTCGAGGCTCCAGCGGTCCAGTACAGTCCATTGGAAAAGAAAGTTTAGAACACACTTACTTTATATCTCCCGTCTGTGCTCTGCAAGTCCTAAAGACTTCATATCTATTTTCTTAATGATTGATCAATTTTCTGAATAATATGATTCAAAGAATATCAGAGCAAACTGATTTCTGAAGAATTTTCTTAGTAAAACTTGTTTTGGATACATGCTTTAACAATTTACTATTTTACTGTATAATTTGGTGAGCAAGTGCATCTCCCCTGTCATATCAATTATAAAGCATTCAAACTAGGAATTGTGAATTGTCTCTTGTGTTACACGAGGTTCAAGTTTATTTGACATAAATTTAAATGGAATTTGTATATTTTATAACACTTCCCTTTTTAGCTTTGTGTTGTTCCAATGTTTATCTTCTTTTCATGTTTTTAGTGCTGGTCCTATTTGTCGTGCATTCAAGCAGAAAAAAGGATGAAGTCTATGTAAGATAGTGAGTCACTATGATAATCGAACAAAAAGAAACAATGTCATTTGGAAGATGAGAAACAAAAATAATCCATGCAAATCCTTTTTAAAACATACTATCTCTTTCTTAAGTGTTAAATCTTAGTAGATGTTTAACTACTGAAATGAAAAAAAAAAAGATGACGCGGTTTGCTTGGATACCCTACTTAGCGCTGAAGCATCTGCAGGGCTACAGATTGACAAAACTGCAGATTACAATTAACAATGAGCCTGAGGTCTGAAAGCTTTATTCTCTATCCTAAGTTTTCAAAAGTGCGCTTCTCTTTACAGTATGGAGGACGATATGGTGATAGGGGCGATATTTTGCAGTTTGCACTATGTAGTAGTCAGCAGAAATATTAGGAAAATATTTTATGTTGGGTAAGAAATATTTACAATTCAAACTCCATAAACTAAAATAAATTCCTATTATTTCGGTTGACTATCCTAATTTTTTGGTTGACTAATACTATGCTTTTGCCTTTTGTGCTTTTCATTTATTTTTGGGATAGAACACTTTAAAATCTGATGTATAAGAATAAAAAAAGAACATGGAAAAGAAGGATTTTCTTGAATCTTAAATTTAGTTGACTTGTCTTTCTATGCCTCCATCTTTCTTGTGGATTCTTCATTTTTTTTTCCTCCTAGGTTCTCCATCATTTTTTTCTTTTCCTCATGGTTCACTGATAGCTTCGTCAATTGTTTGGTTTCTTCTTTCTTTTTGTTTTTTCTTTCAATTTTCCTTTACTTCAATTTTCTGTTTGCTTCTTTCTATTGTTTTTTTCTTTTAATTTCCTCCTTTTTCTTCTTTCAATTTTTGTCTTCGTTGATTTTATGTCTTCTTTTTCTTGATTCTTCATATTTCTTCGCTTTCTCTGGCACTTCATCTTTTTCCTCTTCTTATCTTCTTTGATAACTATGTTATTACTTTTAGACAGAAAACAATTGGGCATAATTCTTTAGAATATGGGTTTAGGTATCCGTTTCTGCCATTTTGAGCTATATTAATGGCTTAGAGCAATGACACTGAATGTTTTTAAATCTTTTATGCAATTATTATATGCAATCATATTGTTTTATGTTTTAAATATGCTTTTAAATTGGTTTACAAACTTTTGAGACAAAAAGCACACCTCATGTACGATAAACTAAGGCTCTATCTCCAAATGATCTTCGTTTAACCTATTGTTTCCTAATTTTTTTATTTTTATTTTCTAAAGATGACTCATTATCTTCTTTATCCAGCTTCCCCTTTCTGTCTGCTCATTGTTTGTTTCCCCTTTTCCCTTTCTATTTTATCTTTCATGAGATACCTGTTATATAGGAGAAATAAATGAAGGGTCTTTTCTAGTAGTATTTTTTTTTTAGTTTGTCACAGAACAACATACTGGAATATGACAAAGCACCCCATGTGGGATAGGACATAGGACACAATTTCTTAAGGTTCTTGCACATCTCTTGTTTTCTTAAGATATTAAAAGCAGTGGGTTGAAGATTTTTGCTTTGCTAAATTACGTTTATACTAGAATTGTTTCATTATCTTCGTTTTTATCTTGTTATCGTTGGATTTCCAATCAAAGTGTTCTGCTTTATCTGAAGAATTTCTCTACAGGGAAATGGTTCATCTAGCTATCAATGGCATGTGGCAGGTTCTCAAACTTCAGAGATCAACACCAAGAAATGACTTCTGCCGGATTGCTGCCAAAAATGGAATGTTACTTAGGCTTATCAATACGCTTCATAGCTTGAATGAAGCAACTCGACTTGCTTCCATATCTGGTGATAATGGATTAGCTGTAGATGGTTCAGTTCAACGACCGCATTCAGGTCAACATGACCCGCACCATCCAGTTTTTACTTCTAGTGAAGTGACTCATACTGGATTGGAACAGGTTGATCTTAGAGGCAGACACAGTGCAACTGAACATTCCTCATCTACAGGTATGTGACAGAATATGTTTTACATTCTCTCAAAAGCAACTGGAACATCAAAATATCAACCTGAATTCTTTTATTTTTTCAGTTAATGCGGATAAACCTCAGTCAAGTCGTGCAACTGTTGAATCCTCAACTTCTAGATCGACTGACGCTACTGATAAACATGTTAATGTGGTTAAGGAGGCCACTCGATTTGAACTGGATCTAAGACAGCAGCGGGTTGCTGGTTCTTCCAGTAGAACTTCAACAGATCGGTCCCCTAAATTAGAAGGTGGTTCAAATGGACATCCTTATGCTGCTTTTTCTCAACCAGAACATGTCCGTCCTCTTCTTAGCTTGCTTGAAAAGGAACCTCCTTCTCGATTTATCGCGGGTCAGTTAGATTTGTATCAGTTATCAGGCATTGAGAGACATGAAAGCATAGTGCCTTTGTTGCATGCATCTAATGAAAAGAAGGCATATGGTGATTTTGATTTTCAGTTGGAGGAATTCACAGGTACTCTATCTTTTCCTCCTCCACAAAATGTGCATGTTAGTTTGTGTACTCGTAGGATGAAATTATCTATTACTTCTTAAGCTGTGAAGAAACCAGGCTCATAACTTATGACATCAGATTGATCTGTTTGGGTTTATGTAGTCAACCAATATTGTTGGAATAAGGCTTTGGCTTTATTGTGACTAAAGGTGCAATAAATCAGGCTGCTGTCTATTCAGAAATGTTCAAGTTTGGATTGAATTAAGGTCCTGTCATATCCCATATTGAATCATTGTATTTAGTTTGGGTTAAATTTCACTCAATTCGTCCTATTGTTTATTTTATTAATAAAAGCAACCTATTTAAATCCGTAATTTCTGGTTTGGGTTAAAGTGTAGAAATGTAAGTTAGCTGATATTTGATACAGCACTACAGCTCGGCGTTTGGTTGGGTTTTTTTGGGGTCTAGTAATCCTGTTCTGACTAGTTTTGCCTCTATATCCTCAAGTGATAGTGAGTAAAATGCTGTGTAATTCCACACTGTGGCTGAAGGATCAAGTCGATTCTCAAGCACTGTTAAACTTTAGTAGTCTTCTGTTTTTGAGATGTCAAATTTATTATGTACAAAGTACAGGTGATCTATTAGATTCTTTCTTTTTGCTAAATAAATGTCATTCCTTGTCTTAAAAAGTATGTTCATTGCCAAAGGAGCCAACAATTCAAAATTCTTTGGTTTTGCATTATAACTGACTATAATAAAATAGCTTTTCAATTCCTTTGAATTTTGATATATGTCAAGTTAATGATATGTTATTTGATTTTGGGGGTTTTGCTGTGTTGTTGCTTGTCTTGGAAAAGGTAATGTTGAATTTTGTGATTTAGCACAGTTGGTAGGATGAAGATTATGTAATCCTTGTATGTTTAACACCTTGAGTTTGGACATCAAAGCTGACAATCATTTGCTTGATATGTATTTTTTTGTTGTATGTGGTTTTGTTACTTTTTGGTATTTGCCATTCTTGTTTAGCATTATTCTTCCGTCCTAAAGTAGAATTTTCTCTATCTTTTTTGCTTCCACTTTGCCAATATGACCATTACGACAAGTTACAACTCAAAGCTTTCACATTTAGCTGTTGTAGAGTTTATATTGATTAAACCTTAAAATAGCATGTTGGACCTGCACCTTCCTCTCTTGGTTACTGGAAAATGCAATATTTTTTTGATTAAGAAAATTTTTTATTAATGAAGAAATATGTTATACATTAATGGGATGAGGAAAGCAAAAATAGACTACAATATCACATTCCAATTACTTCAAGATGTATATAGCATGTCTAATCTAAGGATAAGAGCCATCAAACACCTTTGTTGGGAGATTGATCTTCTGGAATTGACTAGTTTTGCTTTTGCCACCAGCCACTTACTGATAGTAGAAGTGACTTTTATGGTGTTATTTGCAGTGTTAACCAGTACAGGCCATAGGTAGGCTTCTCTCTTGTTTCCCAATCCCATTTTAAGAGTCTAAATTGCATAGCTAGGGTAATGGCCATTTTTCACTTTGAAGTTTGAACCTTGTTGTGATTTTTTTTTTCTTTTTGAAGCTTCGAATTTAAGAATGGAAGAAGGAATCGTGTAGAAAGAGTATAGTTCGTAAGTATTGTCCGAGTTGAGTTGCCTTGGTAAATTTGTGCTTTGTTGCTCCATGAAGCCAGATATTATGCAATGTTGTTTAATAATGTTGTCTGTAATAGTTATTTCTTTCAACATTTTAGCCTTTTACTCATGCATTGTATTGGTACGAATTGGCCTTTGGCTCATGCACTATATTTGTATGAATCAAATTATTTTTTATGCAGAGGTCTCAGGACGTGGTAGGGAAAATGGAAATGAAACCCCGAGAAAATCAAATACAACTGCAATTAAGATGCCGCTTACATCAGTATCTTCTAATGATGGAGCTGCTTCTACGTTTGGTCTTGCATCGCAGAGGGCATCTGGTGTACTCTCAGGTTCAGGTGTTTTGAATGCGAGGCCTGAGAGTGCAGCATCATCTGGTTTACTCTCTCATATGGTGTCTACAACGAATGCTGATGTCTCTAAGGAGTATCTTGAGAAGGTGGCAGAGCTCCTTCTTGAGTTTTCCCAAGCAGACTCCATAGTGAAGTCATACATGTGTAATCCAAGCTTGCTTACTCGACTTTTCCATATGTTTAACCGGGTCGAACCCCCTACCCTTTTGAAGGTAGGTGTTTCCACTATTATATTGCTTTGTGAATATTGTTCTTCTACAGTAACTATAATGTTCTCACCATTCTGCTCCAGCTTTTTGGATCTTGCAATTTGCGATTGGATTCCCGATGAAAGATTCACAGTTTTTAGCTGTTTCCTTTTACTGATGCAGCTACTGAAGTGTATCAACCATTTATCCACTGATCCCAACTGTCTGGAGAATCTTCAGAGGGCGGAAGCCATCAAGCATCTTATCCCGAACCTGGTGCTGAAGGAAGGACCTTTTATTTCCCAAATTCATCATGAGGTAGTCGTATTTTTCTCTCTTTGTCTCCATAAATTAACTATATTGGTATGATTGACAAGTGTATTGGTCATTTTGATGTGTTTGGTTCGTGCAATGAATCTATGGAAGTTTGATCATTTTTCTGTCTTTTATTATTGGAGATAATGGAGATCTTAAGTTGTTACATGTGATAAGCAAAGTTTGCATTTACTTAAAACTTTTTTTTATTTTTTTTATTTTTTTTTTTGCATCTAGCCTGGCTTCTCTGATTGATTCAACAAATATCACATTGCCAATAAGAAAATGTTTAGTCATCTGAATAAAACCTTTTCAGACATGCTTATCTTGTTCTTTTTTAGTGCAACAATTTCAGGTTTATCAACATATGTTTTAGTTTGGATAAGGGATGCAGTTTTAAATTTTTGAGCAGATGGTGATATAATGCAAGTGACAAATGTTTGTTTTTTTAGTTGGTGTTCTTTTATGAGGAAATGATGAGTTCCCGTCACCTTCTCATTAATTAAGTTTGAAAGAAACCTGTGACATTTGATCCTGCTGATCTTGAACTTTTACTGCATTTTGCCACCCCATTAATGTTTATGCTTCTTGTAAACCCTATTGCTGATTTGACTCATTTCTCTGTAGGTCCTCAATGCTCTGTTTAATCTCTGCAAAATAAATAAGAGAAGGCAGGAGCAAGCTGCTGAAAATGGAATTATCCCACACTTGATGAATTTCATCTTGTTGGAGTCTCCTTTGAAACAGTATGCATTAACTTTGTTGTGTGATATCGCGCATGCCTCACGTAATTCGAGAGAACAACTAAGGGCTCATGGTGGATTGGATGTATATTTAAACCTACTTGATGATGAGCTTTGGTCCGTGACAGCCCTAGATTCTATTGCAGTTTGCTTGGCACATGACAACGACAATAGGAAAGTTGAACAAGCTCTATTGAAGAGGGATGCAGTTCAGAAGTTGGTCAAATTTTTCCAAAACTGCCCAGAACAACATTTTGTTCACATCTTGGAGCCTTTTTTGAAAATAATTACGTAAGCTCGTCTTCCTAATTTTTGTTATTTTTTCGTCAACTGTGAGCAGGTTGCATCTTAGCCTTGGCTCAGAACTTCCCAAGTATATCCCACACTCTGTATAGGTCCTATCAGGATATTTAGGGTGATAAGACCTCCTTACTCTAGCCAAATTGCTCATATTAAATATGGTGTGTCTATCAAGACATACAAAGGGGCTCTTTGAGCTCTTTATGTGGCCATTTATTTTTTTCTAGGGCATGTGGTTACCCAATAAGAATTCCTTTATGTCATGTTTGGGAACAATGATTTCATTTGGAAATTTGGAATTTGCTCAAATTTATTGTTTGGCAAATCAAAAAATTTCAAATTTGGATTTGAATCCAATTCCATCATCGTTTTAAAGTAGTTAAAGTTAAGAATTTGAGAATGACTACCCAAACCTTGTCATTCTCAAATTCTTCATTTATGATTTCATAATTGAAATTCATAATTTGAAATGAAATACTTGTTTCCAAAAACTAAATCATTAAATCCCCACATTGCCATGAAAAATTTTGGAAACACCCAAATGCATGAATTATAACCTTAGAAAAAAATTCTTGGTCCGGTTCGTTCAACAAACCATTTCCTACTCTTTAATGGTCGTATTAGGATATTTGTGGTGATAAAATCTTCTTACTCTAGTCAAATTGCTCACATATAAAATTAGGTTTGTCAATTTAGACATAAAAAGGGGCTCTTTGAGCTCATTATGTGGCCTTCTTGATTTATAGTATTCTAGGGAAAGTAATGACCCAATGGCAAATCCTATATTGCATTATAACATTGCCGTAACATTTTTAGAAACACCCCCAAAGCATGACTTATAACCTTTAAAATGTGGCCCTAAGGACCTATCTCAAGTTCTGACTCAATATTCTCCGATATTTCTTACACTTTATAGGACCTAATAGGATTAAAGAGGTGTTAAAAGCCACCTTTATAGGTCCTATAACTTTTTCCAAACACTTAATAGTTAATAGGTTCAATTAGGATATTTGGGTTGATAAAACCTCTGTGTCAGGATTTTTTGGGTGATAACTTTTCCACTCTATGAAAAGAACTCTTTACTCATCATGTGGCCTTCTTAGTATCATTTATAGTTTAGGATTTTTTATATTGCATTCTCACATTACATAATATTTTCTAAAACACCCCGAAATCGTGACTAGCTAACCATGCAGTATGCTAGAATGTCTCGATTCTCGAGACCCGCTTTAGAAATCTCCAAAACTTCTCCCACACTTTTTAGAGGTTCTTTTAGGATATTTGGGGGGATAAACCAATGTTGCACGAAACGAAATTCGATACGATATGAGAAACGGAAACGGAAACGAGAAACAATAATTAATAACTTTCGGAAACGTAGGACCGACATTTTCGATGCAGTTCTGCGGTGGAAATTTTACATAGGAAAGGAGACAAGGAAATAAATCTAAAGTTATACTTCGAGAAAGTTTAGAGCTGAGATATTATTTATTCAAGATAATTAATTGCAAGGGTTTTGCGAATAAATGGTGTGAATGGAAGAAAGGTTGCCTAGATTCCTTGTGGTTCTCCGTAGTGGTGAATGGTCGTTCTAGGGATTGGTTCAACACTAGTAGAGGTTTGAGAGAGGAGATTGTCTCTCTCCATTGTTATTTAGTCTAGTTGTGGATGTCTGTAGTTGATTGATCTCTCGTGGATTGTCTCAAATGTGAATTATATAGCCTTTGAAATGAGGTACTTGTGGACTGTCAAAATGCCTCTCTAACAATCTCCAATACCTTTCCCATATTCTTTAGAGGTTCTTTCTTATTATTGGGGTGCTAAAACTCTGCAATGTAGCCAAATTGCTCAAATATACAATAAAGTCTGTCTACTAGGACATAGAATGAAAATCTTTAAGCTCATCAAGCGATCTTTTTGGTGTTATTTTTAGTTTTCTAGGGCATGAGATGACCCATTAAGGATTCCTATACAACATTCTCACATTGCCACAAAATTACCCCAAAAGCATGATTTAAGCTTTAAAGTGGGGTTCTAAGGTCTTGTATTTGGCCTGGCTCAATACTTTCCATTAACTTTTTAACGCTCTTTATAGGTCCTATAAAGATAATTAGGATACTCAAGGTGATAACTTTTCCCAATATGAAATGAGCTTATTGAACTTATTATGTGGCCTACATGGTGTCATTGATAGTTCTATGGGGCATAAAAAGTTTTAGGGCATATGATGCCGCACTGAGGATTCCTATACTGCATTCTCTCATTGCCACAAAAATTTTCCAAAACACTCTAAAAAACGTGATTCGTAGGCTTTAAAATGGGTTTCATAAGACCTATTTCGACTCATAACTTTTTCCACTCTTTGTAGGTCCTTCAAGGATTTAGGGTTATAAAATCTCATTATCACGATATTTTGTGTGATAAAACCTCCTAATCATGATATTCGGGGCGACAACTTTTCCCACTATGAAACGAGCTCATTGTACTAAGTATGTATCTTGGTGTCATTTATAGTTTTCTGAGGCATGTGGTAACCCAATTAAGATTCCTATATTGCATTTTCACATTGCTAAAAAAGTTTTTGAAAACCTCCAAAACGTGAACAATAGCCTTTGAAATTGGGTACTCGGGGACCGTCTCAATTCTTGGCTCATAAATTCTCAAAACATTTCCCACATTGTTTAGAGCTTATTTCTTAATGTTTGACGTGCCAAAAACTCTTCAGTGTAAATAAATTGCTTAAATTTATAATAAAGTATGTCTATTTGGGCATAGAATAGAGCTCTTTGATCTCATCATATGATCTTTTTGGTATTATTTTTAGTTTTCTAGGGCACGGGATGCCACATCAAGGATTCCTATACTGCATTCGCACTTTGCCACAGAAAAAATTTCAAGCTATCAAGAAAGCGAGATTTATAAGTTTTAAAATCGGGTTTTTAGGTCCTTTTTCGGACCTAGCTCATTATTCTCCATTCCTTTTTTACACACTTTATTAGTCTTATCAAAATGATATAGGTGATAAACATGCTTATCTGGGTATTTAGGGTAATAAAACCTCCTTATTAGGATATTTAGGATGATGACTTTTCGCACACTATGAAAAGGGCTCTATGAACTCATTATTCGGCCTCCTTTGTGTCAATTATAGTTTTCTAGGACACGTGATGAACCAATTAGGATTCCTATAGTGCGATCTCACATTGCATAAAAAGTCTCAAAACACCCCAAAAGCGTGACTTATAGCCTTCTAAATAGGGTACTCGGGACTATCTTGGGTCCCAGTTCCGAATTCTCCAAAACTTTTCACACACTCTTTAGAGGTTTTTTTGGGATATTTGGGATTGCAAAACCTCGTATTTGTAGACAAATTATTCACAAATAATTTTTTTTTTCTGTTTACTAAGACTTAGAATAGAGCTCTTTGAGCTCATCTTATGGCCTTTCTATGTCATTTTATGTTTTTTAGGGGATACATGAACCAATTAGGATTCCTATAGTGCGATCTCACATTGCATAAAAAAGTCTCAAAACACCCCAAAAGCGTGACTTATAGCCTTCTAAATAGGGTACTCGGGACTATCTTAGGTCCCAGTTCCGAATTCTCCAAAACTTTTCACACACTCTTTAGAGGTTTATTTGGGATATTTGGGATTGCAAAACCTCGTATTTGTAAACAATTTATTCACAAATCAATTTTTTTTTCTGTTTACTAAGACATAGAATAGAGCTCTTTGAGCTCATCTTATGGCCTTTCTATGTCATTTTATGTTTTTTAGGGGATACGACGTCCCACTGAGGATTCCTGTACTACATTTTCACGTTGCTACAAAAATTTTCTAAAACACTCAAAAAGCGTGATTCGTAGGCTTTGAACTACGTTTTTGATGACCTATTGTGACTCTGAATCCTCCATAATTTTTTCCACGCTCTTTATAGGTACTTTAAGGATTTAGGGTGATAAAATCTTATTATCACGATATTTTGTGTGATAAAACCTCCTAATCATGATATTCAGGGTGACAACTTTTCCCACTATGAAACGAGCTCATTGTACTAAGTATGTGTCCTTCTTGGTGTCATTTATAGTTTTCTAACGCACGTGGTAACTAAATCACGATTCCTATGTTGCATCCTCACATTGCAAAAAAACTTTTCCAAAACACCCTGAAAACGTGAATTATACCTTTGAAATTGGGTACTCGGGGACTGACTCAATGTCTGGCTCGAAAATTCTCAAAACATTTCCCACTCTATCTAGAGCTTATTTCTTAATATTTGACAGGCTATATACTCTTCAGTGTAAACAAATTGCTCACATTTTTGTTAAAGTACGTCTACTTGGACATCTAATAAAGCTCTTTGAGCTCATCATTTATCTTTTTGGTATTATTTTTAGTTTTCTAGGGCATGGGATGCCACATGAAGGAATCCTATACTGCATTCGTACTTTGCCACAGAAAAAATTTCAAGCTACCAAGAAAGTGAGATTTATAACTTCTAAAATCGGGTTTTCATGTCCTTTTTCGAAGCTAGCTCATATTTCTCCATTCCTTTTTAACACTTATAGGTCCTATCAAGATAATATGGTCGATAAAACATCCTTATCTAGGTATTTGGGGTAATAAATCCTTCTTATTAGGATATTTAGGATGATGACTTTTCGCACACTATGAAAAGGGCTCTATGAGCTCATTTTTCGGCCTCCTTTGTGTCAATTATAGTTTTCTAGGACACGTGATGAACCAATTAGGATTCCTATAGTGCGATCTCATATTGCATAAAAAAGTTTCAAAACACCCCTAAAGCGTGACTTATAGCCTTCTAAATAGGGTATTCGGGACTATCTTGGGTCCCAGTTCCGAATTCTCCAAAACTTTTCACACTCTTTAGAGGTTTTTTTGGGATATTTGGGATTGCAAAACCTCGTATTTGTAGACATATTATTCACAAATAATTTTTTTTTTCTGTTTACTGAGACATAGAATAGAGCTCTTTGAGCTCATCTTATGGCCTTTCTATGTCATTTTATGTTTTTAGGGGATACGACGCCCCACTGAGGATTCCTGTACTACATTTTCACGTTGCTACAAAAATTTTCTAAAACACTCAAAAAGCGTGATTCGTAGGCTTTGAACTGCGTTTTTCATGACCTATTGTGATTCTGAATCCTCCATAATTTTTTCCACGCTCTTTATAGGTACTTTAAGGATTTAGGGTGATAAAATCTTATTATCACGATATTTTGTGTGATAAAACCTTCTAATCAGGATATTCTGGGTGACAACTTTTCCCACTATGAAACGAGCTCATTATACTAAGTATGTGTCCTTCTTGGTGTCATTTATAGTTTTCTAAGGCACGTGGTAACCAAATCACGATTCCTATATTGCATCCTCACATTGCAAAAAAAAGTTTCCAAAACACCCTGAAAACGTGAATAATAGCCTTTGAAATTGGGTACTCGGGGACTGACTCGATGTCTGGCTCGAAAATTCTCAAAACATTTCCCACTCTATCTAGAGCTTATTTCTTAATATTTGACAGGCTAAAAACTCTTCAGTGTAAACAAATTGCTCACATTTATGTTAAATTACGTCTACTTGGACATAGAATAAAGCTCTTTGAGCTCATCATTGATCTTTTTGGTATTATTTTTAGTTTTCTAGGGCATGGGATGCCACATCAAGGAATCCTATACTGCATTCGTACTTTGCCACAGAAAAAATTTCAAGCTACCAAGAAAGTGAGATTTATAACTTTTAAAATCGGGTTTTCATGTCCTTTTTCGAACCTAGCTCCTATTTCTCCATTCCTTTTTAACACTTATTGGTCCTATCAAGATGATATGGTCGATAAAACATCCTTATCTAGGTATTTGGGGTAATAAATCCTTCTTATTAGGATATTTAGGATAAATACTTTTCGCACACTATGAAAAGGGCTCTTTGAACTCATTATTCGGCCTCCTTTGTGTCAATTATAGTTTTCTAGGACACGTGATGAACCAATTAGGATTCCTATAGTGCGATCTCACATTGCATAAAAAAGTCTCGAAACACCCGAAAAGCGTGACTTATAGCCTTCTAAATGGGGTACTCGGGACTATCTTGGGTCCCTGTTTCGAATTCTCCAAAACTTTTCACACACTCTTTAGAGGCTTTTTTGGGATATTTGGCATTGGAAAACCTCGTATTTGTAGACAAATTATTCACAAATAATTTTTTTTTTCTGTTTACTAAGACATAGAATGGAGCTCTTTGAGCTCATCTTATGGCCTTTTTATGTCATTTTATGTTTTTTAGGGGATACGACGCCCCACTGAGGATTCCTGTACTACATTTTCACGTTGCTACAAAAATTTTCTAAAACACTCAAAAAGCGTTATTTGTTGGCTTTGAAATGTGTTTTTCATGACCTATTGTGACTCTGAATCCTCCATAATTTTTTCCACGCTCTTTATAGGTACTTTAAGGATTTAGGGTGATAAAATCTTATTATCACGATATTTTGTGTGATAAAACCTCCTAATCATGATATTCAGGGTGACAACTTTTCCCACTATGAAATGAGCTCATTGTACTAAGTAGGTGCCCTTCTTGGTGTCATTTATAGTTTTCTAAGGCACGTGGTAACCCAATTACGATTCCTATATTGCATCCTCACATTGCAAAAAAAAGTTTCCAAAACACCCTGAAAACGTGAATAATAGGCTTTGAAATTGGGTACTCGGGGACCGACTCGATGTCTGGCTCGAAAATTCTCAAAACATTTCCCACTCTATCTAGAGCTTATTTCTTAATATTTGACAGGCTAAAAACTCTTCAGTGTAAACAAATTGCTCACATTTATGTTTAAGTACGTCTACTTGGACATAGAATAAAGCTCTTTGAGCTCATCATTGATCTTTTTGGTATTATTTTTAGTTTTCTAGGGCATGGGATGCCACATCAAGGAATCCTATACTGCATTCGTACTTTGCCACAGAAAAAATTTCAAGCTACCAAGAAAGTGAGATTTATAACTTTTAAAATCGCGTTTTCGTGTCCTTTTTCGCACCTAGCTCATATTTCTCCATTCCTTTTTAACACTTATAGGTCCTATCAAGATGATATGGTCGATAAAACATCCTTATCTAGGTATTTGGGGTAATAAATCCTTCTTATTAGGATATTTAGGATGATGACTTTTCGCACCCTATGAAAAGGGCTCTATGAACTCATTATTCGGCCTCCTTTGTGTCAATTATAGTTTTCTAGTTTTCTAGGGCATGGGATGCCACATCAAGGAATCCTATACTGCATTCGTACTTTGCCACAGAAAAAATTTCAAGCTACCAAGAAAGTGAGATTTATAACTTTTAAAATCGCGTTTTCGTGTCCTTTTTCGAACCTAGCTCATATTTCTCCATTCCTTTTTAACACTTATAGGTCCTATCAAGATGATATGGTCGATAAAACATCCTTATCTAGGTATTTGGGGTAATAAATCCTTCTTATTAGGATATTTAGGATGATGACTTTTCGCACCCTATGAAAAGGGCTCTATGAACTCATTTTTCGGCCTCCTTTGTGTCAATTATAGTTTTCTAGGACACGTGATGAACCAATTAGGATTCCTATAGTGCGATCTCACATTGCATAAAAAAGTCTCAAAACACCCCAAAAGCGTGATTTGTAGCCTTCTAAATAGGGTACTCGGGACTATCTTGTGTCCCAATTCCGAATTCTCCAAAACTTTTCACACACTCTTTAGAGGCTTTTTTGGGATATTTGGGATTGCAAAACCTCGTATTTGTAGACAAATTATTCACAAATAATTTTTTTTTTCTGTTTACTAAGACATAGAATGGAGCTCTTTGAGCTCATCTTATGGCCTTTCTATGTCATTTTATGTTTTTTAGGGGATACGACGCCCCACTGAGGATTCCTGTACTACATTTTCACGTTGCTACAAAAATTTTCTAAAGCACTCAAAAGGAGTGATTCGTAGGCTTTGAAATGCGTTTTTCATGACCTATTGTGACTCTGAATCCTCCATAATTTTTTCCACGCTCTTTATAGGTACTTTAAGGATTTAGGGTGATAAAATCTTATTATCACGATATTTTGTGTGATAAAACCTCCTAATCATGATATTCAGGGTGACAACTTTTCCCACTATGAAATGAGCTCATTGTACTAAGTAGGTGCCCTTCTTGGTGTCATTTATAGTTTTCTAAGGCACGTGGTAACCCAATTACGATTCCTATATTGCATCCTCACATTGCAAAAAAAAGTTTCCAAAACACCCTGAAAACGTGAATAATAGCCTTTGAAATTGGGTACTCGGGGACTGACTCGATGTCTGGCTCGAAAATTCTCAAAACATTTCCCACTCTATCTAGAGCTTATTTCTTAATATTTGACAGGCTAAAAACTCTTCAGTGTAAACAAATTGCTCACATTTATGTTTAAGTACGTCTACTTGGACATAGAATAAAGCTCTTTGAGCTCATCATTGATCTTTTTGGTATTATTTTTAGTTTTCTAGGGCATGGGATGCCACATCAAGGAATCCTATACTGCATTCGTACTTTGCCACAGAAAAAATTTCAAGCTACCAAGAAAGTGAGATTTATAACTTTTAAAATCGCGTTTTCGTGTCCTTTTTCGAACCTAGCTCATATTTCTCCATTCCTTTTTAACACTTATAGGTCCTATCAAGATGATATGGTCGATAAAACATCCTTATCTAGGTATTTGGGGTAATAAATCCTTCTTATTAGGATATTTAGGATAAATACTTTTCGCACCCTATGAAAAGGGCTCTATGAACTCATTTTTCGGCCTCCTTTGTGTCAATTATAGTTTTCTAGGACACGTGTTTAACCAATTAGGATTCCTATAGTGCGATCTCACATTGCATAAAAAAGTCTCAAAACACCCCAAAAGCGTGACTTGTAGCCTTCTAAATAGGGTACTCGGGACTATCTTGGGTCCCAATTCCGAATTCTCCAAAACTTTTCACACACTCTTTAGAGGCTTTTTTGGGATATTTGGGATTGCAAAACCTCGTATTTTTAGACAAATTATTCACAAATAATTTTTTTTTTCTGTTTACTAAGACATAGAATGGAGCTCTTTGAGCTCATCTTATGGCCTTTCTATGTCATTTTATGTTTTTTAGGGGATACGACGCCCCACTGAGGATTCCTGTACTACATTTTCACGTTGCTACAAAAATTTTCTAAAGCACTCAAAAGGCGTGATTCGTAGGCTTTGAAATGCGTTTTTCATGACCTATTGTGACTCTGAATCCTCCATAATTTTTTCCACGCTCTTTATAGGTACTTTAAGGATTTAGGGTGATAAAATCTTATTATCACGATATTTTGTGTGATAAAACCTCCTAATCATGATATTCAGGGTGACAACTTTTCCCACTATGAAATGAGCTCATTGTACTAAGTATGTGTCCTTCTTGGTGTCATTTATAGTTTTCTAAGGCACGTGGTAACCCAATTACGATTCCTATATTGCATCCTCACATTGGAAAAAAAAAGTTTCCAAAACACCCTGAAAACGTGAATAATAGCCTTTGAAATTGGGTACTCGGGGACTGACTCGATGTCTGGCTCGAAAATTCTCAAAACATTTCCCACTCTATCTAGAGCTTATTTCTTAATATTTGACAGGCTAAAAACTCTTCAGTGTAAACAAATTGCTCACATTTATGTTTAAGTACGTCTACTTGGACATAGAATAAAGCTCTTTGAGCTCATCATTGATCTTTTTGGTATTATTTTTAGTTTTCTAGGGCATGGGATGCCACATCAAGGATTCCTATACTGCATTCGTACTTTGCCACAGAAAAAATTTCAAGCTACCAAGAAAGTGAGATTTATAACTTTTAAAATCGGGTTTTCATGTCCTTTTTCGAACCTAGCTCATATTTCTCCATTCCTTTTTAACACTTATAGGTCCTATCAAGATGATATGGTCGATAAAACATCCTTATCTAGGTATTTGGGGTAATAAATCCTTCTTATTAGGATATTTAGGATAAATACTTTTCGCACACTATGAAAAGGGCTCTATGAACTCATTACTCGGCCTCCTTTGTGTCAATTATAGTTTTCTAGGACACGTGATGAACCAATTAGGATTCCTATAGTGCGATCTCACATTGCATAAAAAAGTCTCAAAACACCCCAAAAGCGTGACTTATAGCCTTCTAAATAGGGTACTCGGGACTATCTTGGGTCCCAGTTCCGAATTCTCCAAAACTTTTTACACACTCTTTAGAGGTTCTCAGGACATTTGGGATTTTAAAATCTCGTAAGTGTAGACAAATTATTCACATATAAATTTTTTTCTAGTCTACTAAAACAATGAATGGTTTTCTTTGAGCTCATTATATGGCCTTTTTGTGTCATTTTTTGCTTTTTAGCCTCTCATATTACTGATACGGGACTCAATCCTTTTGCCTTCTAATTGGATCATAATGTTCCATCATGCTCCACAATATATGTGTCCTAGCAGGCAAACACTATACTGCATTCTAATTGATGGTTGAAAAGTGTGGGTGATTAACTGTGATTCCAATTGCTGGTCTTTTGGGACTTGGGAGTACGCCCAGCTTTGAAATTTTGAGCCCTATAGCTAACTTGGAGACAGATATTCTATAATTCTTTATAACCCCAAATGCCTGCCACAGGATTAGCTGGTGATTGGCCCTTTCTTATGCTGGTTTATTGAAGTTTAGGTTACTATGACATGGTAATAAATATTTGACACGTTATCTTTCGAGTACAGTTTGAATTTGGGTCATTTTTTGTAGTTTTCCTAGTTTATGCATAATCGATGAGAACTAAGTGTATGTCAAGTTCTCATATTAGATGACACCTGGCAGTTACTGCGCTTATATTTGCAAGCATCCTGGTGTCCTGCAGTGTTCTGGAACTGTCATAATATTTCTAAATGCAGGAAATCACCCCGGATAAACACAACATTAGCTGTCAATGGCTTGACACCATTGCTTGTTGCAAAGCTAGATCACCAGGATGCTATAGCTCGTTTAAATTTGCTCAAGATAATCAAGGTGGGATTCGTGACCATTCAATTTTTACTTTGTGTTGCATATCTGGATTCTTCATTTGATTTTGGAAAAATCTGATTTTTTTATTATTTTTATTGGCGGTTAACACTTTATTTCTTGATTTAAAAAAGTATGGTATGCTTATGTTTAAAGCTGCTTTGAGAGAAACAATGAAGTGCTTGGTTTGCTATTCTCCTGCTTTATTAATTTCCCAGTAAATGTAGGTATTTCAGTGTTCTTCTTGGTGGCATGCCTACCTTTTTTTGTTGATTATCATTAGGATTCAAATTAGCAATTACATTATTTGTTGAGAAGCTGCAAGTCCCGTAACTCACTGCCTTAAATTCTATGGTGACCATATTATGTCTACTTCAGTCACGATTTCTTGTTCTCGTGGAATTCTGGTATCATATAGTTCCATCAGTTCGGAGTTTAATGCTTTAAAATTGAAAATATGGAGTGCATATGAATTATGAAAGGATCTCCTGAAATTTGAAGCAAAATTTTGATAAATTATACTGTACCGTAAAAATCCAAGGTCTTTGTGTTCTTACAGAAGTATATTCCATTTTCAACTATCAGCGACCTCTTGTGTTCTCTTCAACTTCATTGAAAGAGTCATCATCCATGACTTTTAGATTATGGTAAAATCAAATTAAAACGCACGCATTATTATTGATTGTGAAATGGATCGTAGGTCAGTAGGGACTTCTCAATTATTACTGGGGTTTGGTTTTGTGCTTCTACATTCTGATACCATTCGGTATCAGGCAATCGTGCTTCTGATGATGATGCTTTTTGTATACATGATAAAAACTATTTTGGCTTATCTGTTGATGCGTTATTAAGTATTCATAAATTTGGACTATGGTTGAATTGATGCCAAAGATCTATAGATGTGCATTTGCACGGGATTTATGTCTGCGAACTCTAATTTTAGGAGAATGTTGCTGCTGTATTTTTGCTGTGCATCAAGATTCAAGATGATGGGGTTTATATATTTAATTTCTCTGACTTATACATGTTTACATTATTGTGCAGGCTGTTTATGAGCATCATCCCCGACCAAAACAATTGATCGTGAAAAATGATCTTCCCCAGAAGCTCCAAAATTTGATCGAGGAGCGAAGAGATGGGCAGAGATCGGGTGGCGGTGGCCAAGTCTTGGTTAAGCAGATGGCTACTTCATTACTTAAGGCACTCCATATTAACACAGTTTTGTAAATTAGTTATCTATAGCTATCTTTCTTTAACCTTTATATTCACTTTTTTAGGTTATTTGTGTAATTATCACTGGGCTTGTTGAGTTCTCTGATCAAGTGTCAAATATGTGAAAATCGAAAGATGTTCTGTGGATTTCTTCCAAAAATATCTGAATTCACATCTGTTACCAAATTTATATCCCCTTCTTTTAGGGTTTTTATCCCAATTCCACAACAATCCCATTCTTTTATAAGTAAGGTTGTGTACCTCCATTTAGGGATGGGCATGGGTTAGATATGGGTCGGGTCTAGCTAGATCAGATCCATACTCTATTCTTTATTGGGCTCAAACTTAGATCTTGACACTATTTTTTATTGGATTTAGACCCGAATCCATAGGGTTTAAAAATTTTGGACTAAAACCTAAGATTTGGATCTAGGTCCAAAAAAAAAATTTCCTTCAAATTTTTTTTAAAAGATATATTATATAATTTTCGTTCATTTGTATAAAATATTTTAACATTTCAACTAATAAGAATCTTCTAATAGTTTATACTAATTGAGGGGAATATATGAAATTTTTCAAACATTTATTTTCTCATGACGAAATATTCATCAAGCTTTTGATTTTTAAATTGTAGATACAAGTTTACAATGATTACATTTCAAATTAAGTAAACTGAAACGTTTTAAATAATGTAATAATCTAAAATATAACAAAATTTCAAATCAAGTAATTGAATACATATAATAACAAATACATAATTTCCTAAATTCATAGGATCAAAAAATATGTGAATTTTAAGAAAATTTGAATAAAATAAGATTATTTAACAAATTAATTCCAAAAATAAGCTCCGTGAAATTTTAATTCTCAAAATAAACGTCAATACATCCAAACCTAGGCTTGGTATAAGTCGCTGTTAGTAACAGCGAAAGAACAAAAAAAATAACAGTCATATATCGCTGTTATAAACAGCGAAATTAAAAATAAAAATTTTTTTTTAAGTCGCTGTTACTAACAGCGACTTCATGAATTTTAAGTTTTCAGTTCTCAGTTACTTCTTCATTTCAACCTACGAGATTTAGAAGTTGATCAGTTAACCTTAAAGTCGTTGTTACTAACAACGACTTAAGGAGTTAATAGTCAACTCCCTAAGTCGCTGTTAGTAACGACTTATGACTTTAAATTTTTTTTTTTTTTTTTTTGTCATTTGCTGTTAGTAACAGCGACTTACTCCAAGACTAGATTTGGATGTACGAACGCTTATTTTGAAAATTAAGTTTTCACGAAGCTTATTTTTAGAATTAAGTTGTTAAATAATCTTATTTTATTCAAATTTTCTGAATTTAAACACTTCCAAAAAGATATCTTCTTAGATAAGATAAGAGGAATACTCGCCGCCTTCTTTCATTCAAATATTCATCCAGAGCTTCCATAACCTTCTGTCCAGACAATTCCATTATACTCCCCCTCACATTAGCATCAGATATCTTCTTAGATAAACATCTAGCCAAAACAACTGCATCTTCCAAAGCTGCAGACCCGCCCTGCCCAAGGAAAGGACCCATCACATGCCAAGCGTCCCCCGCTACTGTTATACTCTCCCTTCGGAAGTTTCCAGAAAGTAAATTCCATGGGGCACGATATCTCAATCGTGTGAATGATAATGTGCTTAAGTCGCTCTTCTCTATCATATCCACTATGTCCCTCGAGAAACCAGCTATTAGACTTAAGGTCCTCTGTCTTATGGACGCCGGATCCTTTTGCATCTCACCATCTGCTCAAGACAGATCAAATTCTTTTTTATATCAAATTGGTTAACAAGATCAAATGTAATTATGTATCACATCAATCAAACCGGTGAAACACATATTTTCTATTGGAACATATAGTCCCCTCATTTCTTTTGGAGTGTCTCATTCACCTTATCCATAGGACTAATTATGCAAAATTAATTTAAAAAAATTATATTGAGACGAATCAGAACGTATGTATTATGAATAAAATACAAACTAAGAGTGTGATGAATAATGCAACGAAGCAAATAAGCCTCAAAGTCATACTTGAAGCACAATCCAAAAGTAAATAGTTGGTGTTTTACCTCCTTGATTCCAATGAAGAACAACAAACCAGTAAACCGTCTTTTCATCAATTGGAATTCTTCCGATTAAAATCTTTTCCTTTCTTAGTCTCAAAAATTCAGGAGCATATTTAAGTCCATTTGGATAAACAGTTAGGCCTCTAACTGCGCTTCGGGAGAATAACCGTGTAGGCTTTAAGCCAATGTAATTAGAAATAACTGAATTTGATCCGTCACAGCCAATTAACACCTGATTATCCAGTGTAAAATTATGTTAACTTAAACAAGTTCATACATGGAGAAAATAGTATGATTCAAAGAAACACAGTGACAATCAACATCTTGGAATATCAATTTTATACGAAAACCTCATATCACTTTTGAAGTATTCCTATTCATTACTAGAAAATTCATGTAGATACGCGCATGTGGCAATTGATTTTGTACTATAAACAAACAAAACCTTGCAAAATCAAGACCAAAAAAGGGTATTCAATTTTGTGGGTGAAGCAAAGTTGTTGAACTTCGTTTAAACTTCTTGCGAGTGAAGCAAGAAATGAATGTGCAAATCTGCGAGTAAATCAACAAGACAATGGGTTTTCAAGCAAAGTTGTATGAGAGCCCAATCACTCTTACAAATAAGAGTTACGATTCTATTTTCGGGCGCTAATCCACTTGAATATAAAGTACTTTTCTAGTGTGAGAGTAACACAATAATAATCCCAACTGCAATTTCAAACCCAAAATAATAAAATTATGTATCTCTAGCACACATAAGAGCATTATAATTAGGCAATTGAATTACCTTAGCCTTGATTGAGTTCCCATCGTGAAGTTGAAGAACTGAATATGAGCTCGATCTTTCCATATTAACAGACATAACTTGGTAACCATAACGTATAGTCTCCGGTGGTAACACATTGGCTAAGGCTTCAATTAAATCGCTTCGTCTTAAGCAACGAGCCTCTCCATCACTGTGAAAATGCTTTAAAATTTTAGGAATCTTTCTACCCTTTACCGTTAACCAAGCATTTATGTAAGACCCAATCAATCACATAATCATAGAAGATAAAGTAGCATCTTTGTTCCTTCGATTACATCCCTCCTCATAGTAAGACCCAATCAATCACATAATGACAGATTTATAACGATTACCTCAATGGAGTTTCTCGTACAATATTCTTGTCAGCCCAAACATCAACTGCCCTGTAAGATTAAGGATGTCAGACAAATAAAAAGCTTGGAAGTAAAAAGGAAGATATAATATATTATCACAATTGTTGTCTAAGCTAACTTACATTCAAAAAGAGAAATCTAATCGTCACCTTTGAAATTGAATAGCAGTTGATCGAAGGGTAGAATCGATACCAAGCTGGTGAAGAGCACGCCAGCCATTTGGAAAAACGCCACTAGCAGCTTCTGTTGCTCACAATCTATCAGACCTCTCCAACACACACTCAATACGTATCCTACATACCGTAAAACACTAAATTCTTCAGAAACAAAATTTAACTTTTCATTACCATTCAATTTTTCAATCTTATCAAGCTTCTTCAAAGCATCAGAACTTTTTTAGTTCTTTGATTGACTAAATACTACACAAAAAAGGTAGTAAATTTCATCAATCAAAACACTAATTATAATGAAATACCAAGGTAAACCAAATGAACGTGCCTATATACTATACAATCAAACAATGAAATGAATTGACAAGAATCAACCAATTGTTGAATCACACCAGGTGATCGATCAAATGAGTAAAATCTAGAAATTAAACAAACAGTTAAATGAATTGACAAGAATCAAACAAGTATTACTAGATAAATCAACTTTTTCGCAACAAAGATATAAGATTGTGTACATCTGATCTCCTTATTTCACCCCGCTTATTGCAGGAGCCATTTTAATAGAAGGGAATGGGGGTTATGGAACTATGGTAATTTAAGCTACAAATACACTAAAAAATACAACTCAAGTGAAAGCAACCTGTGAAGAACAAGAGCAGTAGCTAAGCCACAAATTCCTCCACCTATAATCACTATATCTATTACTTCCATTGCTCCAATCATCTCTTCTCTCTTTCTTTCTTTTTCTCTCTTCTTACAAGTTATACGACCCTATGATATCTGGGTAAATCATGAAGTACCATAAAAAATACACTAAAAATGTGGCTTATAATTAATACTCCCAACTAGCTAATATCTGCAATATTCAAATACCCAGATGTTTTAAAAAGTACCATAAAAAAATGTCACCCATGATGTAATCAACATTACCATTATCTATTTTGCCCAGCATCTTCATCAATCAACAAACCCATTCTCTGACCCAGATGGCCAAATAGATAAATATATATAGATGGGATAAGTTTTTCGAAGAAATGACTAAAGATTTAGGCTTTTTGATGAATTAATAAAGAATCTGGCCATTTTATGTATGCTTATCCGTTTACTTCAGAATAATTTAAGAACTAATTACTAAACAAACATGGGAAAAAGAAACAGTAGATAATAAAATTAACTAAACATTGCATAACAAATATAGGTTAAATCTTTGAGAAAAGGGCATGAAAATATAATGAAAATGGAAATTTAAACAGGAGGAAATGCAGAGACAAGCGTTGAAGATTTACTAAATCAAAATTATCCTTGTTTGAGAATGTTAACCCAGTCGTTAAATACTTTTCCTATCAATCATCATTCACCATTATGAATTATAATACGGTTCGATTCTGTCATAACATACGGAATGTATTAATTCCTTTTTTTTCTTGCATCTCAACATTTGTTAACCAAGCCAAACACCGTTGTGGACGAAATAACGCTACCAGGAAAATATATATATATATATATGCATCTCGATTTGGTATCGAGTTTTTGAAGACTTAATAGCTAAATGATCTTCAGGATTTTATCAATTTTACAAGGTTGTGTAGATTGTTTATCATAAGTTTTTATCCTAGTTGTTGTAATAGGTTGTTCATTCTTGTTACATCTTTATTTTGTTTAGTGCTTGTTCTCTCTTCAAGTGTATAAAACATATATAACAAAAATCATTACAATGCGCTGATGTGGAACAAATGTCACCCTCAAAGGCAAAGCAAAATACACAAATTGTAATTCATAATCTAAAATCGCAGTAACAACAGCAAAAATGAACAGATTTCAGTACTCCTAGTCACATTAAATTAAGTTTCCAGAAATTGCGAACCAAGACAAGCATTACTTATTTAAAATTATGTAAAAATGACGAACACATAGCAAGTTACATTGAAATTGAGAGAATAAAAATTCAACAGCTTTAAAATCATTCAATCATTCAAAAAGGTAACGAGAATTCGCAGAAATAAAAACCTGAGAGGAACGACGGAGGAAAACGGCAAAATAAGGCAAGGAAGGCGAAGGTGAGAGTTGAGAGATGAGCGCGAAGAGCCGAAAAAACGCCAT
Source organism: Amaranthus tricolor (assembly GCF_026212465.1). Lineage (NCBI taxonomy): Eukaryota > Viridiplantae > Streptophyta > Magnoliopsida > Caryophyllales > Amaranthaceae > Amaranthus > Amaranthus tricolor. Next base: position 40,919,590 of record NC_080048.1, on the reverse strand, counting down.
AGTTGTATAATGAAAAAGTCTGCGTTTTATCTCCGGCGGCTTGAGTAATCGCCTCAAATGTGACGTCTCATTGACGCTGCCGGAGTGTCAGGAATGACGACGGAATCGGAGCAATGGATCAACACCATTCACAGAGAAGAGATATGCCCATTTATAGAGACTATAGAATAGGTCAGCCGGCAGGGTGGGTTTATACTTCTTATAGTTGCTTTGTTGTGTCGGGGAATCGGGGTGATGTTTTGGCGGTAAGATATCGAAATTTTGAATTCAATAAGCGAAAAAATAAAAAACATTAACAAAATAATTTAAGTTTCAAATTTATTCCAAAATTAAGCGTGAAATTCTTAAACCTGAGGTTTGAGGCTGTTCGCAATTACTAACTGCAAACAGGTCAAGAAAGACAAAATAGTTGTTCACAGTTATTTACTACGAACAGTTATTTTGACTTGTTTTTGTGCAGCATGCTGTTCGCAGTTAGTAACTGCAAACAGCTATTTTGTCTTTTTTGACCTGTTCGCAGTTAGTCCCCAAACCTCAGATTTAGGAAGTTCACGCTTACTTTTGAAATAAGTTTGAAACTTAGATTATTTTGTTAATTTTTTTTATTTTTTCACTTATTGATTTCAAATTTTCTAAAATATCTCATTAGTGGATTTTTGATTAACTGGATATCTTCCAGAAATATCATCTAAATTCACATTTGTTACCAGAGTTATTTCCCCTTCTTTTAGGGTTTTTATCCTAATTCTACAACAATCCCATTCTTTTTTGAGTAAGGTTGTAAAAAAATAAAAAATATAGTTTCGGGTAAACTTAATTCTAAAAATATACGTTTTTATGTCCGATCCTAAGGTTAGGTATGTTCGCATTTATTAACTGCGAACAAAAAAATGGTCAAAAATTGTCAAAATTGTTTGTTCGCAATAAGTAACTGCGAACAAAAAAAAGACAATGTCATAACGTTTGAAGGGACGGAAAAGTGGAAATCATGTTTGTTCACAGTTACCAACTGCGAACAATAATGTTTTTGTTTTTTTCGTCCCTTTCACCATTTCGCTATCACCGTTACCACATATCGTAGTTATAATTACCGCATAAATTTCATTACCGCATATCACCATTTCGCTATCACGATCATGACTGTTAACAAAATTTTGCACTATGGTTTTCTCAAAAGAACGTACATCCAACATGAAATTCAGAAACTTCAATTCTGACTACACCAAAATTACACGGCTTCAAGAAAACAAGACTCACCAACTCAGAGTTCACCACAATCATACTGAATGTGTTTCAACGAATCTCGAAAGAAAACGGTGATCATAATGATGCACAGAAATCTCAACGGAAAAGAGGTATCGTCTACTAACAGTAAACCTCGAAGGTATGTAAACAAAGATAAGAGGAATACTCGTCGCCTTCTTTCATTCAAATATTCATCCAAAGCTTCCATAACCTTCTGTCCAGACAATTCCATTATACTCCCCCTCACATTAGCATCAGATATCTTCTTAGATAAACATCTAGCCAAAACAACTGCATCTTCCAAAGCTGCAGACCCGCCCTGCCCAAGGAAAGGACCCATCACATGCCAAGCGTCCCCCGCTACTGTTATACTCTCCCTTCGGAAGTTTCCAGAAAGTAAATTCCATGGGGCACGATATCTCAATCGTGTGAATGATAATGTGCTTAAGTCGCTCTTCTCTATCATATCCACTATGTCCCTCGAGAAACCAGCTATTAGACTTAAGGTCCTCTGTCTTATGGACGCCGGATCCTTTTGCATCTCACCATCTGCTCAAGACAGATCAAATTCTTTTTTATATCAAATTGGTTAACAAGATCAAATGTAATTATGTATCACATCAATCAAACCGGTGAAACACATATTTTCTATTGGAACATATAGTCCCCTCATTTCTTTTGGAGTGTCTCATTCACCTTATCCATAGGACTAATTATGCAAAATTAATTTAAAAAAATTATATTGAGACGAATCAGAACGTATGTATTATGAATAAAATACAAACTAAGAGTGTGATGAATAATGCAACGAAGCAAATAAGCCTCAAAGTCATACTTGAAGCACAATCCAAAAGTAAATAGTTGGTGTTTTACCTCCTTGATTCCAATGAAGAACAACAAACCAGTAAACCGTCTTTTCATCAATTGGAATTCTTCCGATTAAAATCTTTTCCTTTCTTAGTCTCAAAAATTCAGGAGCATATTTAAGTCCATTTGGATAAACAGTTAGGCCTCTAACTGCGCTTCGGGAGAATAACCGTGTAGGCTTTAAGCCAATGTAATTAGAAATAACTGAATTTGATCCGTCACAGCCAATTAACACCTGATTATCCAGTGTAAAATTATGTTAACTTAAACAAGTTCATACATGGAGAAAATAGTATGATTCAAAGAAACACAGTGACAATCAACATCTTGGAATATCAATTTTATACGAAAACCTCATATCACTTTTGAAGTATTCCTATTCATTACTAGAAAATTCATGTAGATACGCGCATGTGGCAATTGATTTTGTACTATAAACAAACAAAACCTTGCAAAATCAAGACCAAAAAAGGGTATTCAATTTTGTGGGTGAAGCAAAGTTGTTGAACTTCGTTTAAACTTCTTGCGAGTGAAGCAAGAAATGAATGTGCAAATCTGCGAGTAAATCAACAAGACAATGGGTTTTCAAGCAAAGTTGTATGAGAGCCCAATCACTCTTACAAATAAGAGTTACGATTCTATTTTCGGGCGCTAATCCACTTGAATATAAAGTACTTTTCTAGTGTGAGAGTAACACAATAATAATCCCAACTGCAATTTCAAACCCAAAATAATAAAACTATGTATCTCTAGCACACATAAGAGCATTATAATTAGGCAATTGAATTACCTTAGCCTTGATTGAGTTCCCATCGTGAAGTTGAAGAACTGAATATGAGCTCGATCTTTCCATATTAACAGACATAACTTGGTAACCATAACGTATAGTCTCCGGTGGTAACACATTGGCTAAGGCTTCAATTAAATCGCTTCGTCTTAAGCAACGAGCCTCTCCATCACTGTGAAAATGCTTTAAAATTTTAGGAATCTTTCTACCCTTTACCGTTAACCAAGCATTTATGTAAGACCCAATCAATCACATAATCATAGAAGATAAAGTAGCATCTTTGTTCCTTCGATTACATCCCTCCTCATAGTAAGACCCAATCAATCACATAATGACAGATTTATAACGATTACCTCAATGGAGTTTCTCGTACAATATTCTTGTCAGCCCAAACATCAACTGCCCTGTAAGATTAAGGATGTCAGACAAATAAAAAGCTTGGAAGTAAAAAGGAAGATATAATATATTATCACAATTGTTGTCTAAGCTAACTTACATTCAAAAAGAGAAATCTAATCGTCACCTTTGAAATTGAATAGCAGTTGATCGAAGGGTAGAATCGATACCAAGCTGGTGAAGAGCACGCCAGCCATTTGGAAAAACGCCACTAGCAGCTTCTGTTGCTCACAATCTATCAGACCTCTCCAACACACACTCAATACGTATCCTACATACCGTAAAACACTAAATTCTTCAGAAACAAAATTTAACTTTTCATTACCATTCAATTTTTCAATCTTATCAAGCTTCTTCAAAGCATCAGAACTTTTTTAGTTCTTTGATTGACTAAATACTACACAAAAAAGGTAGTAAATTTCATCAATCAAAACACTAATTATAATGAAATACCAAGGTAAACCAAATGAACGTGCCTATATACTATACAATCAAACAATGAAATGAATTGACAAGAATCAACCAATTGTTGAATCACACCAGGTGATCGATCAAATGAGTAAAATCTAGAAATTAAACAAACAGTTAAATGAATTGACAAGAATCAAACAAGTATTACTAGATAAATCAACTTTTTCGCAACAAAGATATAAGATTGTGTACATCTGATCTCCTTATTTCACCCCGCTTATTGCAGGAGCCATTTTAATAGAAGGGAATGGGGGTTATGGAACTATGGTAATTTAAGCTACAAATACACTAAAAAATACAACTCAAGTGAAAGCAACCTGTGAAGAACAAGAGCAGTAGCTAAGCCACAAATTCCTCCACCTATAATCACTATATCTATTACTTCCATTGCTCCAATCATCTCTTCTCTCTTTCTTTCTTTTTCTCTCTTCTTACAAGTTATACGACCCTATGATATCTGGGTAAATCATGAAGTACCATAAAAAATACACTAAAAATGTGGCTTATAATTAATACTCCCAACTAGCTAATATCTGCAATATTCAAATACCCAGATGTTTTAAAAAGTACCATAAAAAAATGTCACCCATGATGTAATCAACATTACCATTATCTATTTTGCCCAGCATCTTCATCAATCAACAAACCCATTCTCTGACCCAGATGGCCAAATAGATAAATATATATAGATGGGATAAGTTTTTCGAAGAAATGACTAAAGATTTAGGCTTTTTGATGAATTAATAAAGAATCTGGCCATTTTATGTATGCTTATCCGTTTACTTCAGAATAATTTAAGAACTAATTACTAAACAAACATGGGAAAAAGAAACAGTAGATAATAAAATTAACTAAACATTGCATAACAAATATAGGTTAAATCTTTGAGAAAAGGGCATGAAAATATAATGAAAATGGAAATTTAAACAGGAGGAAATGCAGAGACAAGCGTTGAAGATTTACTAAATCAAAATTATCCTTGTTTGAGAATGTTAACCCAGTCGTTAAATACTTTTCCTATCAATCATCATTCACCATTATGAATTATAATACGGTTCGATTCTGTCATAACATACGGAATGTATTAATTCCTTTTTTTTCTTGCATCTCAACATTTGTTAACCAAGCCAAACACCGTTGTGGACGAAATAACGCTACCAGGAAAATATATATATATATATATGCATCTCGATTTGGTATCGAGTTTTTGAAGACTTAATAGCTAAATGATCTTCAGGATTTTATCAATTTTACAAGGTTGTGTAGATTGTTTATCATAAGTTTTTATCCTAGTTGTTGTAATAGGTTGTTCATTCTTGTTACATCTTTATTTTGTTTAGTGCTTGTTCTCTCTTCAAGTGTATAAAACATATATAACAAAAATCATTACAATGCGCTGATGTGGAACAAATGTCACCCTCAAAGGCAAAGCAAAATACACAAATTGTAATTCATAATCTAAAATCGCAGTAACAACAGCAAAAATGAACAGATTTCAGTACTCCTAGTCACATTAAATTAAGTTTCCAGAAATTGCGAACCAAGACAAGCATTACTTATTTAAAATTATGTAAAAATGACGAACACATAGCAAGTTACATTGAAATTGAGAGAATAAAAATTCAACAGCTTTAAAATCATTCAATCATTCAAAAAGGTAACGAGAATTCGCAGAAATAAAAACCTGAGAGGAACGACGGAGGAAAACGGCAAAATAAGGCAAGGAAGGCGAAGGTGAGAGTTGAGAGATGAGCGCGAAGAGCCGAAAAAACGCCATAGTTGTATAATGAAAAAGTCTGCGTTTTATCTCCGGCGGCTTGAGTAATCGCCTCAAATGTGACGTCTCATTGACGCTGCCGGAGTGTCAGGAATGACGACGGAATCGGAGCAATGGATCAACACCATTCACAGAGAAGAGATATGCCCATTTATAGAGACTATAGAATAGGTCAGCCGGCAGGGTGGGTTTATACTTCTTATAGTTGCTTTGTTGTGTCGGGGAATCGGGGTGATGTTTTGGCGGTAAGATATCGAAATTTTGAATTCAATAAGCGAAAAAATAAAAAACATTAACAAAATAATTTAAGTTTCAAATTTATTCCAAAATTAAGCGTGAAATTCTTAAACCTGAGGTTTGAGGCTGTTCGCAATTACTAACTGCAAACAGGTCAAGAAAGACAAAATAGTTGTTCACAGTTATTTACTACGAACAGTTATTTTGACTTGTTTTTGTGCAGCATGCTGTTCGCAGTTAGTAACTGCAAACAGCTATTTTGTCTTTTTTGACCTGTTCGCAGTTAGTCCCCAAACCTCAGATTTAGGAAGTTCACGCTTACTTTTGAAATAAGTTTGAAACTTAGATTATTTTGTTAATTTTTTTTATTTTTTCACTTATTGATTTCAAATTTTCTAAAATATCTCATTAGTGGATTTTTGATTAACTGGATATCTTCCAGAAATATCATCTAAATTCACATTTGTTACCAGAGTTATTTCCCCTTCTTTTAGGGTTTTTATCCTAATTCTACAACAATCCCATTCTTTTTTGAGTAAGGTTGTAAAAAAATAAAAAATATAGTTTCGGGTAAACTTAATTCTAAAAATATACGTTTTTATGTCCGATCCTAAGGTTAGGTATGTTCGCATTTATTAACTGCGAACAAAAAAATGGTCAAAAATTGTCAAAATTGTTTGTTCGCAATAAGTAACTGCGAACAAAAAAAAGACAATGTCATAACGTTTGAAGGGACGGAAAAGTGGAAATCATGTTTGTTCACAGTTACCAACTGCGAACAATAATGTTTTTGTTTTTTTCGTCCCTTTCACCATTTCGCTATCACCGTTACCACATATCGTAGTTATAATTACCGCATAAATTTCATTACCGCATATCACCATTTCGCTATCACGATCATGACTGTTAACAAAATTTTGCACTATGGTTTTCTCAAAAGAACGTACATCCAACATGAAATTCAGAAACTTCAATTCTGACTACACCAAAATTACACGGCTTCAAGAAAACAAGACTCACCAACTCAGAGTTCACCACAATCATACTGAATGTGTTTCAACGAATCTCGAAAGAAAACGGTGATCATAATGATGCACAGAAATCTCAACGGAAAAGAGGTATCGTCTACTAACAGTAAACCTCGAAGGTATGTAAACAAAGATAAGAGGAATACTCGTCGCCTTCTTTCATTCAAATATTCATCCAAAGCTTCCATAACCTTCTGTCCAGACAATTCCATTATACTCCCCCTCACATTAGCATCAGATATCTTCTTAGATAAACATCTAGCCAAAACAACTGCATCTTCCAAAGCTGCAGACCCGCCCTGCCCAAGGAAAGGACCCATCACATGCCAAGCGTCCCCCGCTACTGTTATACTCTCCCTTCGGAAGTTTCCAGAAAGTAAATTCCATGGGGCACGATATCTCAATCGTGTGAATGATAATGTGCTTAAGTCGCTCTTCTCTATCATATCCACTATGTCCCTCGAGAAACCAGCTATTAGACTTAAGGTCCTCTGTCTTATGGACGCCGGATCCTTTTGCATCTCACCATCTGCTCAAGACAGATCAAATTCTTTTTTATATCAAATTGGTTAACAAGATCAAATGTAATTATGTATCACATCAATCAAACCGGTGAAACACATATTTTCTATTGGAACATATAGTCCCCTCATTTCTTTTGGAGTGTCTCATTCACCTTATCCATAGGACTAATTATGCAAAATTAATTTAAAAAAATTATATTGAGACGAATCAGAACGTATGTATTATGAATAAAATACAAACTAAGAGTGTGATGAATAATGCAACGAAGCAAATAAGCCTCAAAGTCATACTTGAAGCACAATCCAAAAGTAAATAGTTGGTGTTTTACCTCCTTGATTCCAATGAAGAACAACAAACCAGTAAACCGTCTTTTCATCAATTGGAATTCTTCCGATTAAAATCTTTTCCTTTCTTAGTCTCAAAAATTCAGGAGCATATTTAAGTCCATTTGGATAAACAGTTAGGCCTCTAACTGCGCTTCGGGAGAATAACCGTGTAGGCTTTAAGCCAATGTAATTAGAAATAACTGAATTTGATCCGTCACAGCCAATTAACACCTGATTATCCAGTGTAAAATTATGTTAACTTAAACAAGTTCATACATGGAGAAAATAGTATGATTCAAAGAAACACAGTGACAATCAACATCTTGGAATATCAATTTTATACGAAAACCTCATATCACTTTTGAAGTATTCCTATTCATTACTAGAAAATTCATGTAGATACGCGCATGTGGCAATTGATTTTGTACTATAAACAAACAAAACCTTGCAAAATCAAGACCAAAAAAGGGTATTCAATTTTGTGGGTGAAGCAAAGTTGTTGAACTTCGTTTAAACTTCTTGCGAGTGAAGCAAGAAATGAATGTGCAAATCTGCGAGTAAATCAACAAGACAATGGGTTTTCAAGCAAAGTTGTATGAGAGCCCAATCACTCTTACAAATAAGAGTTACGATTCTATTTTCGGGCGCTAATCCACTTGAATATAAAGTACTTTTCTAGTGTGAGAGTAACACAATAATAATCCCAACTGCAATTTCAAACCCAAAATAATAAAACTATGTATCTCTAGCACACATAAGAGCATTATAATTAGGCAATTGAATTACCTTAGCCTTGATTGAGTTCCCATCGTGAAGTTGAAGAACTGAATATGAGCTCGATCTTTCCATATTAACAGACATAACTTGGTAACCATAACGTATAGTCTCCGGTGGTAACACATTGGCTAAGGCTTCAATTAAATCGCTTCGTCTTAAGCAACGAGCCTCTCCATCACTGTGAAAATGCTTTAAAATTTTAGGAATCTTTCTACCCTTTACCGTTAACCAAGCATTTATGTAAGACCCAATCAATCACATAATCATAGAAGATAAAGTAGCATCTTTGTTCCTTCGATTACATCCCTCCTCATAGTAAGACCCAATCAATCACATAATGACAGATTTATAACGATTACCTCAATGGAGTTTCTCGTACAATATTCTTGTCAGCCCAAACATCAACTGCCCTGTAAGATTAAGGATGTCAGACAAATAAAAAGCTTGGAAGTAAAAAGGAAGATATAATATATTATCACAATTGTTGTCTAAGCTAACTTACATTCAAAAAGAGAAATCTAATCGTCACCTTTGAAATTGAATAGCAGTTGATCGAAGGGTAGAATCGATACCAAGCTGGTGAAGAGCACGCCAGCCATTTGGAAAAACGCCACTAGCAGCTTCTGTTGCTCACAATCTATCAGACCTCTCCAACACACACTCAATACGTATCCTACATACCGTAAAACACTAAATTCTTCAGAAACAAAATTTAACTTTTCATTACCATTCAATTTTTCAATCTTATCAAGCTTCTTCAAAGCATCAGAACTTTTTTAGTTCTTTGATTGACTAAATACTACACAAAAAAGGTAGTAAATTTCATCAATCAAAACACTAATTATAATGAAATACCAAGGTAAACCAAATGAACGTGCCTATATACTATACAATCAAACAATGAAATGAATTGACAAGAATCAACCAATTGTTGAATCACACCAGGTGATCGATCAAATGAGTAAAATCTAGAAATTAAACAAACAGTTAAATGAATTGACAAGAATCAAACAAGTATTACTAGATAAATCAACTTTTTCGCAACAAAGATATAAGATTGTGTACATCTGATCTCCTTATTTCACCCCGCTTATTGCAGGAGCCATTTTAATAGAAGGGAATGGGGGTTATGGAACTATGGTAATTTAAGCTACAAATACACTAAAAAATACAACTCAAGTGAAAGCAACCTGTGAAGAACAAGAGCAGTAGCTAAGCCACAAATTCCTCCACCTATAATCACTATATCTATTACTTCCATTGCTCCAATCATCTCTTCTCTCTTTCTTTCTTTTTCTCTCTTCTTACAAGTTATACGACCCTATGATATCTGGGTAAATCATGAAGTACCATAAAAAATACACTAAAAATGTGGCTTATAATTAATACTCCCAACTAGCTAATATCTGCAATATTCAAATACCCAGATGTTTTAAAAAGTACCATAAAAAAATGTCACCCATGATGTAATCAACATTACCATTATCTATTTTGCCCAGCATCTTCATCAATCAACAAACCCATTCTCTGACCCAGATGGCCAAATAGATAAATATATATAGATGGGATAAGTTTTTCGAAGAAATGACTAAAGATTTAGGCTTTTTGATGAATTAATAAAGAATCTGGCCATTTTATGTATGCTTATCCGTTTACTTCAGAATAATTTAAGAACTAATTACTAAACAAACATGGGAAAAAGAAACAGTAGATAATAAAATTAACTAAACATTGCATAACAAATATAGGTTAAATCTTTGAGAAAAGGGCATGAAAATATAATGAAAATGGAAATTTAAACAGGAGGAAATGCAGAGACAAGCGTTGAAGATTTACTAAATCAAAATTATCCTTGTTTGAGAATGTTAACCCAGTCGTTAAATACTTTTCCTATCAATCATCATTCACCATTATGAATTATAATACGGTTCGATTCTGTCATAACATACGGAATGTATTAATTCCTTTTTTTTCTTGCATCTCAACATTTGTTAACCAAGCCAAACACCGTTGTGGACGAAATAACGCTACCAGGAAAATATATATATATATATGCATCTCGATTTGGTATCGAGTTTTTGAAGACTTAATAGCTAAATGATCTTCAGGATTTTATCAATTTTACAAGGTTGTGTAGATTGTTTATCATAAGTTTTTATCCTAGTTGTTGTAATAGGTTGTTCATTCTTGTTACATCTTTATTTTGTTTAGTGCTTGTTCTCTCTTCAAGTGTATAAAACATATATAACAAAAATCATTACAATGCGCTGATGTGGAACAAATGTCACCCTCAAAGGCAAAGCAAAATACACAAATTGTAATTCATAATCTAAAATCGCAGTAACAACAGCAAAAATGAACAGATTTCAGTACTCCTAGTCACATTAAATTAAGTTTCCAGAAATTGCGAACCAAGACAAGCATTACTTATTTAAAATTATGTAAAAATGACGAACACATAGCAAGTTACATTGAAATTGAGAGAATAAAAATTCAACAGCTTTAAAATCATTCAATCATTCAAAAAGGTAACGAGAATTCGCAGAAATAAAAACCTGAGAGGAACGACGGAGGAAAACGGCAAAATAAGGCAAGGAAGGCGAAGGTGAGAGTTGAGAGATGAGCGCGAAGAGCCGAAAAAACGCCATAGTTGTATAATGAAAAAGTCTGCGTTTTATCTCCGGCGGCTTGAGTAATCGCCTCAAATGTGACGTCTCATTGACGCTGCCGGAGTGTCAGGAATGACGACGGAATCGGAGCAATGGATCAACACCATTCACAGAGAAGAGATATGCCCATTTATAGAGACTATAGAATAGGTCAGCCGGCAGGGTGGGTTTATACTTCTTATAGTTGCTTTGTTGTGTCGGGGAATCGGGGTGATGTTTTGGCGGTAAGATATCGAAATTTTGAATTCAATAAGCGAAAAAATAAAAAACATTAACAAAATAATTTAAGTTTCAAATTTATTCCAAAATTAAGCGTGAAATTCTTAAACCTGAGGTTTGAGGCTGTTCGCAATTACTAACTGCAAACAGGTCAAGAAAGACAAAATAGTTGTTCACAGTTATTTACTACGAACAGTTATTTTGACTTGTTTTTGTGCAGCATGCTGTTCGCAGTTAGTAACTGCAAACAGCTATTTTGTCTTTTTTGACCTGTTCGCAGTTAGTCCCCAAACCTCAGATTTAGGAAGTTCACGCTTACTTTTGAAATAAGTTTGAAACTTAGATTATTTTGTTAATTTTTTTTATTTTTTCACTTATTGATTTCAAATTTTCTAAAATATCTCATTAGTGGATTTTTGATTAACTGGATATCTTCCAGAAATATCATCTAAATTCACATTTGTTACCAGAGTTATTTCCCCTTCTTTTAGGGTTTTTATCCTAATTCTACAACAATCCCATTCTTTTTTGAGTAAGGTTGTAAAAAAATAAAAAATATAGTTTCGGGTAAACTTAATTCTAAAAATATACGTTTTTATGTCCGATCCTAAGGTTAGGTATGTTCGCATTTATTAACTGCGAACAAAAAAATGGTCAAAAATTGTCAAAATTGTTTGTTCGCAATAAGTAACTGCGAACAAAAAAAAGACAATGTCATAACGTTTGAAGGGACGGAAAAGTGGAAATCATGTTTGTTCACAGTTACCAACTGCGAACAATAATGTTTTTGTTTTTTTCGTCCCTTTCACCATTTCGCTATCACCGTTACCACATATCGTAGTTATAATTACCGCATAAATTTCATTACCGCATATCACCATTTCGCTATCACGATCATGACTGTTAACAAAATTTTGCACTATGGTTTTCTCAAAAGAACGTACATCCAACATGAAATTCAGAAACTTCAATTCTGACTACACCAAAATTACACGGCTTCAAGAAAACAAGACTCACCAACTCAGAGTTCACCACAATCATACTGAATGTGTTTCAACGAATCTCGAAAGAAAACGGTGATCATAATGATGCACAGAAATCTCAACGGAAAAGAGGTATCGTCTACTAACAGTAAACCTCGAAGGTATGTAAACAAAGATAAGAGGAATACTCGTCGCCTTCTTTCATTCAAATATTCATCCAAAGCTTCCATAACCTTCTGTCCAGACAATTCCATTATACTCCCCCTCACATTAGCATCAGATATCTTCTTAGATAAACATCTAGCCAAAACAACTGCATCTTCCAAAGCTGCAGACCCGCCCTGCCCAAGGAAAGGACCCATCACATGCCAAGCGTCCCCCGCTACTGTTATACTCTCCCTTCGGAAGTTTCCAGAAAGTAAATTCCATGGGGCACGATATCTCAATCGTGTGAATGATAATGTGCTTAAGTCGCTCTTCTCTATCATATCCACTATGTCCCTCGAGAAACCAGCTATTAGACTTAAGGTCCTCTGTCTTATGGACGCCGGATCCTTTTGCATCTCACCATCTGCTCAAGACAGATCAAATTCTTTTTTATATCAAATTGGTTAACAAGATCAAATGTAATTATGTATCACATCAATCAAACCGGTGAAACACATATTTTCTATTGGAACATATAGTCCCCTCATTTCTTTTGGAGTGTCTCATTCACCTTATCCATAGGACTAATTATGCAAAATTAATTTAAAAAAATTATATTGAGACGAATCAGAACGTATGTATTATGAATAAAATACAAACTAAGAGTGTGATGAATAATGCAACGAAGCAAATAAGCCTCAAAGTCATACTTGAAGCACAATCCAAAAGTAAATAGTTGGTGTTTTACCTCCTTGATTCCAATGAAGAACAACAAACCAGTAAACCGTCTTTTCATCAATTGGAATTCTTCCGATTAAAATCTTTTCCTTTCTTAGTCTCAAAAATTCAGGAGCATATTTAAGTCCATTTGGATAAACAGTTAGGCCTCTAACTGCGCTTCGGGAGAATAACCGTGTAGGCTTTAAGCCAATGTAATTAGAAATAACTGAATTTGATCCGTCACAGCCAATTAACACCTGATTATCCAGTGTAAAATTATGTTAACTTAAACAAGTTCATACATGGAGAAAATAGTATGATTCAAAGAAACACAGTGACAATCAACATCTTGGAATATCAATTTTATACGAAAACCTCATATCACTTTTGAAGTATTCCTATTCATTACTAGAAAATTCATGTAGATACGCGCATGTGGCAATTGATTTTGTACTATAAACAAACAAAACCTTGCAAAATCAAGACCAAAAAAGGGTATTCAATTTTGTGGGTGAAGCAAAGTTGTTGAACTTCGTTTAAACTTCTTGCGAGTGAAGCAAGAAATGAATGTGCAAATCTGCGAGTAAATCAACAAGACAATGGGTTTTCAAGCAAAGTTGTATGAGAGCCCAATCACTCTTACAAATAAGAGTTACGATTCTATTTTCGGGCGCTAATCCACTTGAATATAAAGTACTTTTCTAGTGTGAGAGTAACACAATAATAATCCCAACTGCAATTTCAAACCCAAAATAATAAAATTATGTATCTCTAGCACACATAAGAGCATTATAATTAGGCAATTGAATTACCTTAGCCTTGATTGAGTTCCCATCGTGAAGTTGAAGAACTGAATATGAGCTTGATCTTTCCATATTAACCGACATAACTTGGTAACCATAACGTATAGTCTCCGGTGGTAACGCATTGGCTAAGGCTTCAATTAAATCGCTTCTTCTTAAGCAACGAGCCTCTCCATCACTGTGAAAATGCTTTAAAATTTTAGGAATCTTTCTACCCTTCACCGTTAACCAAGCATTTATGTATTTTGCTACTATATCATCTTCTTTAATCGCAAAAATTCAAAAAAAAAAATCATTATCACCTCAATTTCGTTTGATTTCCATCAAATAACTCATAGTACAACATAGCATAAATTGAGCAAACAAAACAGAATCTCCGAGAAGTTAAAACCATTCAAAGAGAAGAAATCACAAAAACTATGGCAATAATCATAGAAGATAATGTAGCATCCCTGTTCCTTCGATTACATCCTTCATCGTAGTAAGACCCAATCAATCACATAATGACAGATTTATAACGATTACCTCAATGGAGTTTCTCGTACAATATTTTTGTCAGCCCAAACATCAACTGCCCTGTAAGATTAAGGATGTCAGACAAATAAAAAGCTTGGAAGTAAAAGGAAGATATAATATATTATCAAAATTGTTGTCCAAGCTAATTTACATTCAAAAAGAGAAATCTGATCGTCACCTTTGAAATTGAATAGCAGTTAATCGAAGGGTAGAATCGATACCAAGCTGGTGAAGAGCACGCCAGCCATTTGGGAATACGCCAATAGCAGCTCCGGTTGCTCGCAATCTATCAGACCTCTCCAACACCACACTCTTAATACCTTTCCTACATATCATAAAAACACTAAATTCTTCAGAAACAAAATTTAACTTTTCATTACCATTCAATTTTTCACTCTTATCAAGCTTCTTCAAAGCATCAGAACTTTTTTAGTTCTTTTATTGACTTAAATACTACACAAAAAAGGTAGTAAATTTCATCAATCAAAACACTAACTATAATGAAATACCAAGGTAAACCAAATGAACGTGCCTAAATACTATACAATCAAACAATGAAATGAATTGACAAGAATCAACCAATTGTTGAATCACGCCACGTGATCGATCAAATGAGTAAAATCTAGAAATTAAACAAACAGTTAAATGAATTGACAAGAATCAAACAAGTATTACTAGATAAATCAACTTTTTTGTAACAAAGATATAAGATTGTGTACATCTGATCTCCTTATTTCACCCCGCCTATGCAGGAGCCATTTTAATAGAAGGGAACGGGGGTTATGGAAATATGGTAATTTAAGCTACAAATACACTAAAAAAATACAACTCAAGTGAAAGCAACCTGTGAAGAGCAAGAGCAGTAGCTAAGCCACAAATTCCTCCACCTACAATCACTATATCTATTACTTCCATTGCTGCAATCACCTCTTCTCTCTTTCTTTCTTTTTCTCTCTTCTTACAAGTTATAGGACCCTATGATATCTGGGTAAATCATGAAGTACCATAAAAAATACACTAAAATGTGGGTTATAATTAATACTCCCAACTAACTAATATCTGCAATATTCAAATACCCAGATGTTTTAAAAAGTACCATAAAAAACGTCACCCATGATGTAATCAACATTAACATTATCTATTTTGCCCAGAATCTTCATCAATCAACAAACCCATTCTCTGACCCAGATGGCCAGATAGATAAATATATATAGATACGATAACTTATTCGAAGAAATGAATTAAGATTTAGGCTTTTTGATGAATTAATAAAGAATCTGGCCAATTTATGTATGCTTATCCGTTTACTTCAGAATAATTTAAGAACTAATAACTAAACAAACATGGGAAAAAGAAACAGTAGATAATAAAATTAACTAAACATTGCATAACAAATGTAGGTTAAATCTTTGAGAAAAGGGCATGAAAATATATGAAAAAGGAAATTTAAACAGGAGGAAATGCAGAGACAAGCGTTGAAGGTTTACTAAATCAAAATTGTGCTTGTTTGAGAATGATAACCCAGTCGTTAAATGCTTTTCCTATCAATCATCATTCACCATTATGAATTATAATACGGTTCGATTCTCTCATAACGTACAGAATGTATTAATTCCTTTTTTTTTCTTGCATCTCAACATGTTGTAGCCAACCCCAAATTGAAAAAATAGTGCTTGTTTCGTAGGTCAACAATGAGTATGACAGTGTGAGTACGCAATCTTGTTCTACACTCTTTCAACAATGTATATTTGATAAGTAGTGGAGTATAATAAAATGTTTTTACACATTTCCTCGCATAACAATTCAATATAATCATCCCATTTATTTAATTTTTAATATATCTTATTATATATATAATTAAAAATCATAAAAATTAATATTTATTAATTCTATGTTAAAAGAAATTAAATAAAATTTCACTTAACTATGTTTTTAGACAGAACAATATCCTAAACTCTATAATCAATTTGTTACATATTAGGCTTGAATGTTGAAATTTTGATTTTACAACAAATTTAAGAAGTTATGCGTGAGAAATAAAGTTTGTTATTTTGAAAGGCATGTGTGTATCAAAATATTTTGTTTTTATTCCATTTTTCAATTTTTTAACAAAAGACGTTGGGCTGGGCTGCTTGTGAGAGTCATCTCTCACGGAGACGCTTTCTCACAAGACTTGTTTATAAAAAAGACAATTACTCTTGTGAGAGACTAAGACAATCTCAAAATAAGGAACTCATATTCTCATGATTTATATTAGTTCGACATTTAACTTATACATAGGGCACATCTCTCAATAAGATCGCCTCATACAACAATTTGTGATGAAATAATCTATTAACCATAACTAACAAATTACAAACTATGGACCAAGAAAATTTTTAAATTTCTAAGAAAAAATAATTTATCAAAACATGATTTCAAATTGCAATGAATAATATGAATCTGGAATGAAGATAATCAATTTGATCGTTGTGGTTAAAATCTATTACAGAAATTTGACCACATTCTCCATAGGGCAGCCCTCATCTCTTCTTCGATCTCAAGTTATGAAACAAAGATAAGGAACCGAGAACAAAGATAATAAATTCATATCAATCTATTATACGCCATTGGATAGACCTCATACGATAAATGTCCTATCACTTGTTTCGTTTCTTACATTCCACGACAAAAAGTCCGAGCTCCCAAAAAGGGGTAGAGAACATATATCAAAGGCCAAAATTGCATAACAGGATCAACCAGCTGAAATCTGACGTATGAAATGAACTTTAAAGGAAATAAAATGTGTTCTTCCAGGAAAACCAATTACATTCTACATAAAACGTAGATGGCGATCTTCTCACTATGGAGGCATGCATGGATGGCGTTCACAAAAAAGCAGCAGCACTCTATGTTGCTCCGGTCTATATATCTGCTGCAAGAAAATTATCCGACAACAAAACCTGCAACATCAACATATCCAGTACAACTGTGTTACATCACAGGTCTATGCATTTTATACAAAAATAGTTGATCATAATAGTGTGCAAAACGCCCTAAATAACAGGAATTCAATCTTTTGTACTCTCTGCCTTAGCAAATCCAAGTGCTCATGTATATAGAGTAATGCTTATGCAGAATGCTAAAATTACAATGACAATAAAGCAGTGAATAACAAAATCTAGCTTAGTAAAGCACTAACAACAGGAAGATAGAGGTGCACCTTTTCTCCTAGTTTAAATGGAGGAAGACCTTTGTATGGGCATGTACTGCACCTAAACGCATCCCCCAGTCCACACTGCAATCATATAAGGAACTCGTTAAGAGTGACTTTCAAACATAGACAACAAATAACATGCAAAACAGAAAATACGGGCAATTAACATCTAGAAAACCTAAACCCTGAGTACAGCCTTCCATTGTTTCCGCCATAATAAAACAAAGTAAATAAAACAGTTTTTTACACATACACTGCCACATGCAGACTGAGGATTATCCAGCTGTTCCATCGTTAATCCAAGTTTTTCAACTTTCTGCTCTTCTTCAGCCCTTCCACACGTACAATTCTTGCAGGCTTTCCTTGTGCTTCCGACTTCACAATCCCCAACTGCCAAGAATTTGAATCAAGATCCAGAAATATTAGAAGGGAATAAAATGAAAGGAACATTATAGTATTCCAGACTCTTACCAATAGGCACTTGTGGTTTCTTTAAGTCTTCCTCGGTTAACAGAGAATCCTCATCAATAAGATCCACATCATCATCAATTTGAACCTTTGGTAAACGTTTTGACGCTTTGAGAGAAAAAGAAGATCCAATTTTCCAAGATGGCTTCTTGGCTTTAACCTATTGAGTGGAAAATATATAAATCACCATATTAAATTCTAAATTGGTGTCAGCAGTAAGCAAAACAATAGGTCTTATTTCAAATAACCTCATTTTGTGGTTCCTATCTTTTTCTGATATAACTACTTTGATCTATCAAAAATGGAATTACTAACCAAGCCCAAGATTATTGAAAATCAAAAGCCACTGCAAAATCCAAAAATTCAAATCCAACTTCCTAGAAAGCGGAAAGACATGAACCAAAAATAGATAAAAACTTGAAACCTTAGCGACCAAAAGGAACTTTACACTATTACGTACATACTCTCCCTCATCAAATTTCAAAATCCGACTGTTTTTGTCAATGTCATCAATTTCTACCATATTAATCATTAATTCTCCAATAAGAACTAAACACACCGTCTACCATAGGATCTTATTTAGATTTTTCCATGTATGCTTTCATAATATCGACTTAAAAGTTTACCAGTACTTGTACACAGATATAGACGGTCAGAGGTGTTTCATGGAGAAAATGCAGTGATTAATCAACAATTGGGACTTGAGAGAAATACAGGTAGTAGACATTGAACAGAAAAGAAAGCAGCTGAAGCTGTAATAGGGATAGGAATTTTTAATCAAAGGCTGAACTGCAGCAGCTTGGATCATTATAAGACATTAAAATAGCAAAATTCTCCCGCAAACATTTCAAAGTCCAAATAGCATCAAAGAGACCAAGAGATACAATAGAATAGCTACAAATCAAGTTTTACAAATTTTGGAAGCGAGCTAAACTTGCATCTACAGGTCTGGTTTGAAAAATCAGAACCTTGACATTTGCTATCGATAAAGATATGTTGCAAGGACTTTGAAGGAAAACAGAACTAGTAGCAAAACAGCAGCAGATTTACAGCTTCAGCAAGCAATCAGGAACTGATCGTGCAGAATATTACAAAAGGGAAGGTGCTCATGATCTTTCAGGACTCTAAAGTGATGGCAGTCAATATGCAATAAATTTCTAAATCAAAATAGTCAGATAAAACTACCTAAATTGACAGTTCTATAGCAGGTTTAAACTTTAACTTTTGATGTTCTGAAAGTACACAGCTTGCTGACTGCTGTAATGAGACTTTAGCAATACTGAGCTAGTAACTTGTCTGTCATCAAGAGAAAGCTAACGGTGATGAGATAGAATTATCGCCAAGCATGAAACAAACAACTACCACCATCTGCCTTTATGTACAGCTTTTCAGCTATAAATATGATGCAAATTACATGTTTCCTTCTTTTCTCTGTATTTTTAAAACACTATCCTTAGTATACAGGGTCTCAATTCTAATTAGCTTCTTGCCAACAAGACATAAGGGAACTAAATACTCTCAGATAGTCTCCAGGTGTCACAACTCACTGAAAGGATTAAGGAAGATCACATCCTGATTCTATTCAACATACAACTTTCAAGCTCTTTCATTTAGGTAAAATTCCGATTTACAATATATCAAATTCCTCATAATTCAATAATGCATAGTCTTCTGCGAGAATACTACACAAAATTATGATTAAATTCTACCCCCCACTAAAAAAAACTACCATGAAACAGCAAATTACAAATGAGGGCCCAAAAGAGTCCTACTAAGTTATCAGAGTATGTATTTGTCCATCAAAGGAAAAGTGGAGAATTAAGTTGATCATTAGGGAACCTTAAAAGAGCCTTTCACAAGCAATGACTTCAAAAAGATAGTATATACATCGATCCACCATAAGATACTAGTTTTTGTTCTCAATTCCTAAAATTTAAGAAACAGTTGTGACTTTAAATTTTGAAAACAACTTAACACAGCCAAGACAAATGTGATCTTTTGTTACTTACGATCTCTTATATTTATTTCTTTTGATCATGTGGGCTTTGGCATTGTTGTTGTTATGTGGAAGGGAGGAAGCTTACAAAATCAACTCAAGGTAGCATTGCACCTTATTTGTTTTAAAAAGCTCGCCTAGCGTCTTAGTGAGATTTTTTTGTCTTAAGCGCTGAGGCAAGCACCCATCAAGTATGTTTTTTATCCTTTTTTATTCTCCTCTCTCATCTTTTGTGTCCCTTCTTTTTATGCATTTACTTTTTAGGGTCTTTCATATATTTAGGGGTGCCCCCACTTAAAAGCTAGCGTCTTCGTCTAGATCTTCGTAAACCTTAACATTTAAGAGTGCCTTGCGCCTTTTAAAACTAAGCTCCACTCTAGCCATGCATGTTAAAAGCTTTTAGAGAAAAAAAGAGCTAAGGATAATGACTCTTAGTCACTTATTCAAATGTTAGCAAAAATTTTATGTTGCTTATGCAAAATTCACACAATTGAAGGGTATCAACATTGTGAAACCTCAAACGCAGTCATGTATTGTAGTAGCTATTGTTATTTTAAAACACAAATATTTGCCTACTTGAATATACCCTTCGTTCTATGAGAAGAAAGTTGACGAGTATATATCAACTCGACATAGCTCTTGAAACACGAGAAACGTTGAGGGAACTTGAATCAAATGATTTTCACAAGAAGCTCTATAACACCTCATTCCAAGCTTCCAACCTAGGGTTAGAGAAAGGGGATCCAAAATAATCTCAATGAAGCTTGCTTTACAAATAGTTATTTATGTCTAATCTTATAAGGACTTCACATTCACTTAGAAGAACAAAAATTCTTATCATGATACTCCAATAAATAACTACCATAACGAAAATGTAGACAAGTTAGAGGTAGAAATAAACACAAAGGTAAACCTTATATTACTTTGAGTCTTCATCTTGCTTTACACTCCGACAATGATATGGAATCCTTACACGACACTTCAGTTGTCAAACCAATAGTCCTACCATCTTAAAACGTTTTATAACAAAAGAAAATGCAAATATGGATAAGAAAGCATCACGTGCTATGTGCTCAAAAGGACATATGAACGTTCACAAAAAAGTAGCAATAACGTTATGCTGACATGTGAACACAAGTGTTTATATGTTAAGAGCTCATACAAGGTCTTCAAAAGTTGGGGAATATGTTTCGTAAATATTCAGGACCGTGTCTCCATGTCTAATTTTTTAGCTATGGTATGTCCCACGCTCCGACACTTGAGTATGTACCCAAACTAGACACTAACACTCGTGTAACAGTAACATAAATTAAGCCACATACTTGTATAGATTGAACTCCTGATAACGCGTCTAATTGTTGGGGGATGACTTCTGGTTCCAAGAATCCTGCAACAAGTATCTTCCGCTCTAGAGAAGAAATAATCTGTCAATCAACAATAAGATCACAGTGTCAAACTGATGAGTGGAAGCAATTAAAGTCACAACTCCAAAACTACCACCATCCACATAAAATCAAGCAATCACAAACTAAATGACCTGATCTGAAGGTAGATCGGCACCAAGTTCAGTCAAATGAATAAGAATTTTTCCATCTGGTTTCATAATTCTAAACATTTCAGCTAGAAGTGGTGCAGAAGGAAAGTCACGTGCTTTAGAGACACCAATTACAATATCCAAGGATGACGGGTCCAAAGGCAGTGTACCTGAAAATTCAGAACATCAATAACCCAAAATTACATCTAAGGATGCTGTCTCAGCAAACCTATTACTAGCAAGGGACCCGGTTGATCAAGTCAAGACACAAAAAAATTTCTGCTACAACTAATCCGCTGACCATTTTATAAGTTCAAAGAATATGTATGATGTATCTTGATATGATTTGCAAATTAATATTCCTATATGCTATGAACAAACAATTTTTCTCACTATAACCCATTTCTAATATATACTTGAGTTGTATTGATGAATTTCACATTTCAATGGAATTATTATTAGTGATAAAATATTAATCCCATACATGAGGTCGACCGCATAAAACAAAACAAATCAAAGTATGATATGTTATGTAACAATTATATATGAATTCTTTACTCCTAATACAAATGTAGAAGAAAATTACTCGAATTTGAAGCCAAAGTCATGATCAAAGCATTATCCAACTCATCTCCTGCAAACTTGAGCACATTCTTTGAACTCAATAAAATACTAAGTGGCAAGATTACTTCATCAGTAAGCGCCAAAACCACCATAGTTCCTGAAAAATTAAAACCCACATAAAAATTGATCATATTCTTCGTTTAATCATGAATTCAAAATAACAAAAAAGTGGTGGTGAGCAAGTATATACAATGAATTAGGAGTTCAAATTTAATTTAAATTTACAGGGAGAATAGAATGAGTTTCCTGATAAAAAATGAATGTCAAACAAAATTGATTCATCGTCTTCACTTGATCATGAAGATCAAAAGAAAATAAAAATGAAATATAAGTGTAAATTTAAGGGTTTAATTCTGATTAATTTAACACTAGAAAAAACGAGAGAAGATTACCGGAATGGTTGAAAGGGTAAATTGAGTTGAGATTGAAAATTGAGGTAGTTGGCAAAAACCCTAATCGGTATACGAGATTTCTCCTTCAGTTTTTCTCTTACGATTTTTCTATGTAAATAGTAGAAAATTTATTGTTTATACGCTCCGACTTTCATAAATAGATGCTTTTTTATAATAGGAAAATTTACCATCAATAATCTGATGTATTGGTTCATTTAACTTAACCTGTTGGCAAAATTTAAAATGAATTTCCTTTTTTATTTTTTAATTAAACCTTAATAAAACAAATTTTCTAAGCTCACCTCCCCATTTACTGTCTTCCTTATCTCATTTCAATCTTCATTAACAAAAGACAAAGTCCTCCATTAAAGCCAAAGACAAAGCTTTCTTAACATCACTAATGATAAGTTTAGTCAATTCATTTAAATGAGGGTATTGATGATGATGATGATAGCAATTGAACTTCTACATTTCGATGTCTGTCTGTACATCTTTCACTGTTTTTTTAAAGGATAAATCATTTTTGCTAAATTAAGCTTCTACTCTTTAGGGATACAGTGATAGTATCATATCATCAACATTCACCACTCAACATATAACTATACCATTTTTTGTCTACAAATACCTTTCACCACTCTTAAACGACTATGTTCTTGTGCTTGCAAATTTTATCTATTATAAATAATTGTGGAGAGCGGTGTGTTGGGTTCGATGGATACTTAAAGCGGAATTTCAGAAAACACTTCCCTAACATCTATCTCAGGATCATAAACATAATCAGACATATGAATCATTTAAAAAGGATTAGTCTATATTACCTTTGTAGCGTGAAATCCACGAAATTAACGCGATAAGATAATATGGAGACCCTCAAACGTTGCTCCTCTATTCAGTCTACCAGAATCAATTGAATACCAACATTTGCTAGAACGGAAGAGTATTGTTTCTCTTGCTTTACTGGTTTTTCAATAACTGTGTATGAGAATTGTATATGGTGAGAGTTTAAATAAACATATTTATAATACTCACACCCATCATCCCATTATCCCCACTTCTCCACTACTAGCATTATATCCTCATATAATACTAGTAACCTAGGTCAAAAAAAAACCGATTCTTTTGTTAACCTAATTGGATCGCAAGCCCATACTCCTAATGGGCCCGAGTCATTTATCGTTCAATTGATTCTTTTGTAAGACCTTAAAGGATTAATTATATTAGTTGTGGTCCAATTATTATTGGCCCACCAATTATATTTATTCTCTAGCAAGCAAATATAATTACTAATAATAATTAACTTTATTATCTTCATAAATATCCTATATATTTATATTTAGTAATTGTCGGAAATGTCTACGGACATATTCCTTCAATCTCCCACTTGTCCGAAGACAATTGCACAATTATAAATTCCTTAAGTCACTTAATGTGAAATTTGACAACACAGTCTTATTTCTCAAATTATGTTTCTTGATCTCTGAGTTCGAATTGTTCAACTAAGGATTAACCATTTAATCTTATTCCGCATGGCCATGCAATTTTCAATTCTCGCTCATCAAGAGGCCTACACACCAATCCTATCACATAGGAGGACTTATTCATTCTTGTATGACCATAACTCCCACTCAATTCTTAGCCCACCTGATCACTGCCTTTATAGCCTCCTTTTACAGCACGACGTTTAACAGCGTCAAGGTTTAACTAATTATTTCGTAGTGATTAAGACATACTCATGTCTAAGGAATCCACTAAATATAAGGATTCGATTCTGCCCTTTCGAATCAGATTAGGTCAAGTCTCAATGCATCAGGTATGCATCCATGTAATCGATTAAACATCTCTATGTTTCCATAGCCCATGGAACCGAGCTATCAATTAATTACATGCTAATCTTTAATAAACCACTTATGTCCAATTTAGTGATTTAGATTAGGGACATTATACAAATTGTGATTTCAGTTCACTTATAGGGTTCCATTATCGAAACGTTTCCGATAATCCTATTGAAAACACAAATTACATAGACATATTATTTAATACTAAACCAAGCAATTAAATAAGAAACGAACTATTTATATTATTGATAAACATTCCAAACATATGGTAAACGTAATTCTTTATAATTGTAAACATGAAGTAAACAACCTAAAGACATTCTCCTATATGCTTAAGCCGCATGGACCTAGTATGACACTCATGCTTCGGCTGAGGGAGTGGTTTAGTCAACGGATTTGCTATGTTATCCGTGGTATCAACTCTACTTATTATTACATCCTGTCTTCCAACAATTTCTCGAATAAGATGGAATTTTCTTTCAACATGTTTAGATTTTTGGTGAGATCTAGGTTCCTTGGATTGAGCAATAGCACCTTCGTTATCACAATACAACTTGATGCCATTCTCAATGCTAGGAACTACACCCAGTTCACTAATGAACTTTTTAATCCAAACAGCCTCTTTTGCTGCTTCAGCTGCTGCTATGGCTGCTGTTGTAGAATCTGCAACTGAACTCTGCTTGGAGCTCTTCCAGCTCACAGCTCCTCCATTCAGACAAAATATGAAACCAGATTGGGATCGGAAGTCATCTTTGTCAGTTTGGAAGCTCGCATCAGTGTATCCAGTGACAAACAACTCATTAGCTCCGCCATATACCAGAAATTTATCCTTTGTCCTTCTTAAGTACTTGAGGATATTTTTCGCTGCTATCCGGTGTGCATCTCCTGGATTGGACTGGTATCTGCTGCACATACTCAAAGCGAATGCAACATCTGGTCGAGTACATATCATAGCGTACATGATTGATCCTATTGCAGAAGCATAAGGAACATTACTCATACGCTTGAACTCTTCTGAACTCGATGGGCACATAGTCTTGCAAAGTTTAATGCCATGTTGCATAGGAATAAACCCTCTTTTGGAGCTTTCCATTTTGAACTTTGAGAGAATCTTATCTATGTAAGTCTCTTAATTTAGTCCAATAAGTCTCCTCGATCTATCCCTATAGATCTTTATTCCCAGTATGTACTCAGCCTCTCCCAGGTCTTTCATGGAGAAATGACTTTTAAGCCATTGCTTGACCGACTCAAGTATGTTTTTGTCATTCCCAATGAGGAGTATGTCATCTACATACAGGACCAGAAAAGTGATATTACTCCCACTTAACTTCTTGTATACACAAGATTCCTCTTCATTTCTGAGAAAGCCAAACTCTTTGACTGCCTCATCAAATCTAAGGTTCCAACTCCTTAATGCTTGCTTCAATCCATAAATGGATCTCTTAAGCTTGCATACCTTCCTTGGATTTTTCGGATCTTCAAAACCTTGTGGTTGTGTCATGTACACATCCTCTTTTAAGAACCCATTCAAAAAGGCAGTTTTGACATCCATTTGCCATATTTCAAAGTCATGAAAGGCAGCTATCGCAAGGATTATCCTAATGGATTTTAGCATGGCTACTGGAGAAAAAGTTTCATCATAGTCTATACCATGAATTTGTTTGAACCCTTTTGCTACCAACCTTGCTTTGAAAACACTAATGTTTTCATCCTTGTCTGTTTTCAGTTTGAAAATCCATTTGCATCCAATGGGTTTTACCCCATCAGGCAAATCAACCAAGTCCCAAACTTGATTTTCAGACATGGAATCCATTTCAGATTTCATGGCTTCAAGCCATTTTTCGGAGTCAGGACTCTCCAAAGCATCTTTGTGACTAGTAGGCTCTTCTGATTCTAACATGGTTATTTCAGAGTTTTCTGTCAAAAGGAAATCAATATATCTTCTTGACGGAATTATTGTCCTACTAGACTTACGTAGGGGAACAACAAGAGAAGTTTCTGCCTCATTAGGTAGAGTGACTTCGCGTGGATTTTCTCCACTTGGGGCGGTAGGAGGTAAGTGCGTTGAATGCATTTCCTCCTAGGCATTAGCATGCTGGGGCGCCTCTGATGAGGTGTTAACCTTATCCATTTGTTGCTCTTCCCGAACTTCTTCGAGATATACATTACTCCCACTTGTTTTTCTAGAAATAAATTCCTGTTCTAGAAAAACACCATTGCGAGCAACAAATACTTTGTTTTCGCTTTGGTTGTAGAAGTTTTATCCCTTTGTCTTTTTTGGGTAACCCACAAAAAGACATTTGTCAGATTTAGGTGCTAGTTTATCAGATATTAAACGTTTTACATAAGCTTCGCAACCCCAAATCCTTAGAAAAGACAACTTCAGAACTTTTCCCGTCCACATCTCATATGGTGTCTTTTCCATTGCTTTGGTAGGTGCTCTATTAAGTGTGAATGCAGCTGTATCCAATGCAAATCCCCAAAATGAAATAGGAAGATCAGCAAGACTCATCACTGATCGAACCATATCTAATAGAGTTCGATTCCTCCTCTCAGAGACGCCATTTAATTGTGGTGTTCCTGGTGGAGTCAATTGTGAGAGTATGCCTCGATTTTTCAAATGATCATCAAACTCGTGAGACAAGTATTCACCACCACGATCGGATCGTAATGCTTTTATTTTCTTCCCAAGTTGGTTCTCTACTTCATTTTGAAATTCCTTGAACTTTTCAAAGGACTCCGACTTATGTCTCATGAGGTAAACATATCCATATCTGCTTACATCATCAGTAAAGGTTATAAAGTAGCTGTAACCACCCCGAGCCATGGTGCTCATAGGTCCACATACATCAGTATGTATGAGAGCTAAGAGGTCATTGGCCCTTTCACTTGTACCTGTGAAAGGTGACTTTGTCATTTTTCCCATCAAACAAAACTCGCAAACACCAAATGATTCAAAATCAAATAATTTTAGAATTCCATCTTTATGAAGTTTCTCTATGCTTTTTGAACTTATGTGGCCTAATCGACAATGCCATAGGTAAGTGGGATTTGAATCATTTGTTTTACGTTTCTTGCTGTCTATGTTATAGATGTGAGTTTCTAAGTCTAGCACATATAACCCATTTAATAATTTAGCTGAAACATAGAACATATCATTTAAATATGCAGAACAACAATTATTATTAATAGTAAATGAAAAACCTTCCGTGTCCAAAACCGGAATTGAAATAATGTTCTTGGTGATGGCAGGAACATAATAACAATTATTTAGTTCTAAAATTAAACCAGAGGGTAATGTTAAAATATAAACTCCAACAACTAAAGCAGCAACTCTTGCTCCATTTCCAACTCGGAGATCCACCTCACCTTTGCTTAAGCTTCTACTTCTTTTTAGACCCTGCACATTACTAGTAATGTGAGACCCACAAGCAGTATCAAATACCCAAGAAGCCGAAGTCGCTAAATTAATTTCAATAACATATATACCTGAAGATAAAGCACCAGACTTTTTTTCTTCTAGATAGACGGGGCAGTTCCTCTTCCAATGGCCAATCTTGTGGCAGTGGTAGCACTCATGTAGTGCTGCTACTTTAGCCTTTGGAGTAGCCTTTGGTCTGGGAGAGGCATTAGTGGTAACTACCTTACCATTGCCATTCCATTTAGGAACCCCTTTCTTCTTGAACTTTTTATTCTTTCTGACCATGAGCACATCTTTCAGTGCGGGTTCAGAAGGTAAGCTCCTTTCAGCCTGAATAAGCATACCATGCAATTCTGGCAAGGTTGCTTCCCCTCCTTGCATGTAAAAATTTAATCTGAAAGCATCAAAAGTTTCTGGCAAGGATCTGATCACAATATCAGTGGCCAGCTCTTTGGGATAAGGAAAACCCAACTTTTCCATGACTTGAAAATGCCCTATTAAGGCGAACACATGGGGTCCGACGGGTTTTCCCTTGCCCAGTTTGCATTCCAAAAGTTTACAATTAGCTTCAAATCTCTCTAATCGAGCATTCTTTTCGAACATTGTTCTAAGTTGCTGGATTATTGTGTAGGCATCAAGATTGTTAAAACGTTTTTGAAAATCATGTTCCATGCAAGCAAGCATCAGACATGTTACTTGCACAGAATTGGCCTCGAGATTTTGCCTAGCTCTTTTCTCTGCAACTGTTGCAGTTTCTGGCAGGGGTTCAGGGAGTGGAGTGTCAAGAACACTTTCCCTTCCTTCAGCTCTGAGAACAATTCTCACAGCCATTTCCCATTCAAGGAAGTTGTTTGCATTCAATTTGTCTTTTTCCAAGACACAGCGCAAGTTAAAAGCAGGAGTGTTGTTGTTAGTTGAACCAGACATGATTTCTACAACAATGTAATAAAGTAAAATTAATAGTCTATCAATAAGCAGTAATTAAACAAGTTTAATAATTTATTCAAAATTTTAAAATCCCCTTTTGAATAAATAACAACTAAGATCCTCTCCCACTACAGTTAAACGGACTTTGGCCTTGCCTTTAACTATAGTAGTTAAGGTAAGTAAACGTTTTACTAATTATAACTAATTATAATTCTTAGTAGATAGATTGATAATACTTGTTCAATCCTATCTCTTAGTTTCAAAATTCAAAACTTTGTTTTTGATGATTTTGTTGAGTGAAACCAAACATGAACCTGTAAATTTTCAAAAAAAATTTACCCCATATCCCAAGAATTATGAGCAATACCTCGCTTTGGCAGAATGTATTATTCATTATCAAAGGCTTATAGGTGTTGTTTGGAAAAACAATAAAACTCAATATTATTTATGGGGATTCAAGTTAATTAACATGGTTAATATTAAGTGAACACATAGCATATTTAACCAATACATTAACTTATGCAAGCAAAGACCAAAATAAAATAAACGCTCAAAGCAAATAAAAGCATAAATAAAAGATGATCTAGTATGGCCCCTAAAAAAAAATTTCATGAAGCTTCCATGAATCTCCATTGATCACCTTCCTTGAAACTCCTTTCATTTGTGATTACATACTTTGAATAATAAAAAAAAATTAACGATGCGCAGATCGTATTTAATTACATTCAAAACAAACGATTCGCAGATCGTATATACTTACATTCAAAACAAACGATTCGCAGATCGTATATACTTACATTCAAAACAAACGATTCGCAGATCGTATATACTTTCCTAATTTTATATATAAATTTTGTTTTGGGCCATACTAGTCATCACATGTCAAAATAATATCAAATATTATAAACAGCTTTAACTATACAATATATCAAACTAAATGGTCATAACAATTAGCATATAAAATATTCTTATGTTGAGTCAAACTTAACTAATTTAAGTGAGACTATTTTAAGAGCAAATAATATATATAGATATATATATATATATATATATATATATATATATATATATATATATATATATATATATATATATATATATATATATATATATATTTTATGTTTAGTCAAACTTAACTAGTTTAAGTAAGACTATTTAAAGGAAAAAAAAACACTTTAATCTAATTAAGGCTCATTAAAAGATATTTGCACATGAAATTCAAAAAAAATAAAAGGTAGGTGGTCACCTTCATTGGGTCACCTTCACTTTACTTTCATGCTACAGGAAGAAATAATACAGAGCCTTGAAAGGAGCCACGCAGCCGCCAGCAACCCGCCTCCCTCCGGCCATTATAGCCACCTAGACAGCCCGTGGCCTACGCTTCATCTCTGGTTATTGTTCTTTTTTTTTTTTTTTGATGTATTCGAACAAATTCGAATTGATATACCATTTTTGTGCATGAATTGCTTTAAATTTCAGGAAAAACAAGTTTTTCGCATTTAAATCTCAATCCAATTGTACAAATTTTGTGTTTTAACAATTAAAATTGAATTGGGGAAAAAATTAGGGTATAAGCATTTTCGATCCAAAACACTTGAATACCATTACGAGAAACACAATAACAATGAACAAATTTTGTGTTTCATTTCATTGTTTGGATTTCGTGAATAATCAAATCCCCAAGACAATTAACACAAAATATCGAATTTTCATAAAAAAACTAATTTTTTTTTTTTTTTTGATGAATTCGAACAAATTCGAATTGATATACAATATTTGGCATATATTTGGCATGAATGGCTTCAAATATCAGGAAAAACAAGTTTTTTGCATTTATTTTTCAATCTAATTGAAATTGAATATTATGAATAACTTCCAAACAGTTAACATAAAAAAAACTGATTTTCATGCAAAAAAAAAAAAAAAAAAAAAAAAAAAAAAAAACGATTGTATATTGTTCCAGAGAAATATAGATCATATGAATATTATGAATTAGGCTTAACTGATACCACTGTTGGGACTCATCAGATGCTTAAAGCGGAATTTCAGGAAACACTTCCCTAACATCTATCTCAGAATCATAAACATAATCAGACATATGAATCATATAAAAGGATTAGTCTATATTACCTTTGTAACGTGAAATCCACGAAATTAACGCGATAAGATAATATGGAGACCCTCAAACGTTGCTCCTCTATTCAGTCTACCAGAATCAATTGAATACCAACGTTTGCTAGAACGGAAGAGTATTGTTTCTCTTGCTTTTACTGGTTTTTCAATAACTGTGTATGAGAATTGTATATGGTGTCGGAAATGTCTACGGACATATTCCTTCACGGTGCGGCGATAGGGAAGGAGGAGTATACGGTGGTGACTAAACATGAAGGGTTTGCAGGGAAAGCGAAGGGGAAAGGGGAGGAGAGGAGGTGATTTTCCTTTAAATTTTACTTTTATTTTTTTAGTATTTTTATTATTTATTTGTATTTTTCCTTTTATTTTTAAAGAGTTAAGCTATGAGCAACAACATTCTTATTCTTGGTTGAGTGATTCAAAAATTGAGATTATTTTCGGTTAAGTGATTCAAAAATTGAGACTATTCTTAGTTAAGTGATTCAAAAATTGAGATTATTCATTGTTAATTAATAGATGAGATTATTGTAATAAAATGAGGAAAAGATTGGATTATTGAAAGTAATTTTTCCTTTATAATATAAATTTGACTTTTCTATATAGAAATTTGTTTGATTAAAATTGTCATGTATTTGATTGATATTTACGTAGATGTCGGATGATATTTTTATTATTGAATTAGTACGTTCCTTTCAAAAAAAACTCTCAATATTACTTCGAAATATAGCTGTTTAAAACAAACCATATGACTCGATATTTACCTGATCTTGAAATTAAACCTCATTTAACCTAACTTCAAAATTGATTTAAAATAATATAAAAATCAATACGAACGCAAGACTCAACTTAAAATAGACCTAAAACATGTAACCCACCGACTTGAATATACACCTCTACTATCCATTCACTTAATCAACAATTAAAAATTCTAGTCTACTTTTCTATGCTTTAATGCTTGAATTGAAAAGCAATGTCTAATACATATACATTTATTATGGTAGGGGAGTTTGGGAGTTGTTCAACAACTTGGATGTCGAATTTATCCATCGTCTTTTCTTGATTTTATACTTATTTTCTTTGTCTTTTATAATGACTTAAAATCTTTATTGTTTGAAGTGCGTCTTTGTTATTTAGATAAAACATTTTTTTTAGTGTCTACATTAACAGTTTGTTGTGTTTCGTATTTCAGCCTTTTGACTGATGTTCATATATTTAAAAGAATCTACTCATAACATTGTAGACTTTACTGATCTCTCTAGACTCTGATTATTCCATGAATTGGCTTTTCATATTTAGTGTTCAATAATACTAGTAATGGTTGCATTATATTGTTCTTGTTATGTTATCTAATTTATTTCCATATATATCATTTTTTAGAAGTTGAAATTCAATATTTGTGAGGCGAATATTGTTTGCAGCATTTAGTGACCAATGTTTGCTACCTTTTGAAAATTTTTTATGCTTCACCTGATTTGTCGCAATAGTTTCAATATTTGTATAGTCTATTAAAAAATATAATTTCAGTTTATAACTAAATTTAAATTAATTTAATGCATTAGTGTGAAGTCAACGAAAGTAGAAAATTGTAGTCACTTAGTGATTAAAGGATGATTGAAAGAAATATCTTTAGATTTTGGTGGGATTAAATGTAATTTTTTTGGGAAAATTTTCAATTTTTTTTTTGGAAAGATTCCATAAATTTTGGGTGGAAAGCTCTAATTTATTTAGAAAAACTTATGTAATGTAATGTTATTATATTTGTATATCTATGAATTTTAGTTTTAAATTTAATGTGAAATAAATGAGTTAATCTTGTGATAACGTCTCTCAACGAGACGATCTTATAATAAGGAGTTTATTTGTATATCTATTCAATTCATGTACATACAAAAATTTATTTTTTTGGAAATAAATTTGGATTAATGTTAAATTCAAATTCAAATTATTTAAAAAATTAAAATGTTGTAATAGGAAAATGAATTTTTGGAGGGATAACAATTTAAAATTTAATCTTTTTCATCTCATTTATTTTGGCATCATTTACTATTATAATACTCCGTCTCATTCATTTTACGCCATATTTTATTGTTTGAAATGATTTATTACTTTCTTTTAATCTCATCATATTATTTTTTTAGAAAAAAATTACCTATAATAGTCAAATATTTTCGTGATTTTTCTACAATAATCTCAACTTTTGATTATGAATAATCAAAACTTTTAAAGATATTAGAAAATCATTATATAAAGTGATACTAATTATTGTAGAAAAATTGTAAAAAAGTTGAATTATTGAAAGTATCTTCATTATAAAAATTGATATTAATGTAGAAAAATAATAAAAGAGTTGGATTATCATAAGTTTTTTTTAGGGTAATGATATTTACAGCTCTTAGGATTGTACATAAAAATTAATAAATTCTCTTTATTATCAATAATTTTAAACTTTTAAGAGAATCTGGTCTAAAAAATAGAAAACAATTAATATTTTATATAATAATTTTAACTTTTAAAGAAAGAATAAATAGTAAAATAACAAAGTATAATTAAATATTTATATTTTTAAAGCAAAAATAATATTAAATTATATAAATTAAATATAAAATTCTTTCTTCTATACCACCATTAGACGTTGTATTTATCATTTTCTGTTTTTTTATTACAATAAATATTCACATTATTTCAAGCTATCAACCCACACCTCCTTTTAAAAGGAGGGAGTAGTCAATTACTCTACCAAGAATGCCAACCCAATTCTTCCAATTTGCATCGATTTTATTATACTGAGTAATTATTTTTTTCCTTTCTTCTCATTCTTCAATTTAATTTTTTCCTCACAATTTTGTCTTCAATTCATCATCAATGGCGTACGAAGACGACCCGTAAGTTTCTATCTATAACTTCTTTATCAATTTACGTTTTTCTTGAATTAGGGTTTTCCGTATAAAAAAGTTAGGGTTTTCGAAGAATTTCATTTTTTTTCTCAGATATCGCGATGAAGATGGAGAGGCATTGATGAATTATGACGAAATCGGATCTGATGAAGATCAGCAACAACAATTACCACAAACTGACTATCTTCAAGACTTCGATGATGACGGCGTAGAAGAGAATTGGAGCCATGAACCGAAAACCAAAACTCGAAAGAGATTAGTTAAGAAAGGTGATGATGTTCATGTTACTTCTGTTCCTTCTGAATTCAATGACTTCGATGATGGTGATGTCGGTGAACCTGAGTATGAGGAGGAGGAAGAGCCTATGTCGGTTTCAAAGAAAAGGAAGGATAAAGGGATAATGAAGGAAGGAGGAGAGAAGAGGAGGAAAGAGAAGAAGTTGAGGAAAGATAAATTCAGCAATGATGAGCGTAAATCGAACTTGAAGAGGAGGAGAGGCGGTGGCAACGAGCGTGATCCTGATGAGAAGGAGATGTGGGATACTGTTCTTGGTGGTGGTGGTTCCGAGGTATAAGTTTTTGCTACTAATATTACTGTGAGATATTGATGTTTTCTTGCTGGTTACAAAGTCATTGTTTTGCCCTAGTTAGTGTTAATAATAGTTATCGATTTTCAAATCAATATCAGGACACACGAATAGTAGTTACAAGACTTAATCTGTAATCAACCAAGATTCTTTTGATTTATTCTGGTTAATTGAGCTTATTCTATCAACTGTGAAAGATTTATAGTATGTGAAGGAATATATACTCTTGAAGAACACTGCTTAAGATGTTTACTTTGATAATGTGATATGAACAGATTTTTTTTGAGGAAGGTTTTGCCTTTGCTAGTTCCTAGTTGTTTGTTGGTAATGTGGTTAATTGACTAGTGTTGGGTATACTTTACCTTTCTAATGTGGGATGATGAAAGTTTTTAGGTTGGATTGTTGTGCTATACATCAGCTTGTACCGTTGTAGGCTCTTGAGCACGAGTTTGATTTGTACTTTGCTAATTTTGTTAAAGAGAAGTTATATCAAAGGTTAATGTTTGCTAATTTGGTTATGAAAAAAGAAGAGGCTGGTTACTTAATGTTAATGTTTATTTTGAATATTAATTTTTATTCTCTTCTCTTAAGTTTCTTTGGTAGAATTTTTAGTTGAGTTCGTCTAAATTATAATTGACTTATCAACTTTCTTTGGTGTGTGTTTAACAGGATGATCAAGAAGGGGTGAAGACATTGGATGATGATAACTTTATAGATGACAGTGGTTTGGACCCTGCTGACCGATACACTAGTGACCGTGAGGGATCTCCAAGCCGTTTTGCTCAGGTACACTCTTGAACTGTGAAGTAATGTTTCATCTATCATGTTTGGTGTTTTCTGCAAAATTCAGCCTGTTTAAATTTATCTATAATATGAACTTCTAATGAATTGGCCAACTGGGTTCTATGGCGTGCTATGGAATTAATCTTACCAATATCTTTTTTTCTCTATTCTAAAATACCTTTGGCTTGATATTTTATCATTCTATATGATATGTACAATGTAGACAGTAGCTAGAGAAAATGGTGTAGGTGTTTATTTATAAGTATTTGATTGTATTGCAGGCAGAGGAGGGTGAGGAAGATGATGAAATTAAGGATCTTTTTAAGCCAGGCAGGAAGAAGAAGAAAAATGAAAGAAGTGCTGCAGAGATTGCTGAGTTGGTGGAGACACTAATGGCTGAGCTTGAAGTTGTAGCCGAAGAAGATGCTGTTCTCAATACACAGGGGAAACCAGCCATTAATAAACTGAGGAAGCTGCCACTTCTTACTGAAGCTCTTTCCAAGTATGTCCATCGCCACTTCCCCGCTTTGTAACTTGTTTTCATCATCTCAGGACTGGAATGATGTCTTTTTTGCTGTTGTTGATGCTAATGCAGGAAACAACTTCAACATGAGTTTCTTGACCATGGAGTTCTGACATTATTAAAAAATTGGCTTGAGCCACTTCCTGATGGAAGTTTGCCCAATATCAATATACGTGAAGCAATATTGAGGATTTTGACCGATGTAATGCAACTAATTATTTTTCATGCTTTAATTTATGGTTCCTGGTTCAAGCTTGGTGTTGTTTCTCACTTGGATATATTTACAATGTAGTTTCCTATTGATTTAGACCAATATGATAGAAAAGAACAACTGAAGAAGAGTGGACTTGGAAAGGTTTGTTGCTGAAATTTGATGCTTTGACTCTGATGTTGTTTTGTATTATGAAGACTTGCTAAAGGATTATATTTGATGGGTCTATGCAGGTCATTATGTTTTTGTCAAGATCAGATGAAGAGACAACATCAAATAGGAAGCTTGCTAAGGATTTAGTTGATAAATGGGTAGGTTGATTGCATTTTTTTAACACTCAAAATCTATACACTGAACTATTACCTCCTACTAGTATCACTCCCAACAGGCAACAGATGATAGTATGAAATTAGGGATTGTGTTAGCAAATTGGAGTTCTCTTGGTGCTTTCTTTTACGTTTAGTTACGTATGCCATCATAGTGATGTAAGCTGCTGCTAGTTGGGCTAGTGATGACGAATAGTCGAATACGTATTCCATTCCAGTTGAGGAGGAACTTTGTGATTTATGTAGAGTGCCTTTTAAAGTGATTCATGAACATGTTTGTTATTGCATGTTGATTTTTAGTTCTAATTTTGTTATGTATTAAGATTTCTTTCGTTACCGTGTATTCAATTTATGCAGAGTCGTCCCATTTTTAATAAGAGTACGAGGTTTGAGGATATGAAACACGTTGAGGAGGAAAGGATTTACAGGCGACCACCCGTGAAGAAGTATGTTCATTAGAAGTTTTTCATCAATAGTTCAATAACCTTTTCCTTCTCTTCTTAATTTATCTTACTGGCTTCTGTCTTTGTTACCAATTTATTTATGTAAATGGTTTTATACAGAGCCACACACAAAGCTTCAGGGATGGAATCTAAAGATGATGATCTAGATCTGAGTAAATCTTCATCGTGAGTTCATCTAACTTTCTAATTTCTTTGTCGTTTTCCTTTATTCTTTACTTTGTCTTATTATATTCTTATGCTGCGTCTCAAAATCTGGTTTTTAGGGGGCGGGAGTCTGGCGCATCTGCTTCTAGGCTTCATGCATCTAGACCAGAAGCAACTGTCATGGACTTTACCATTCGTCCTCAATCCAAGATTGACCCTGATGAGATAAGAGCCCGGGCCAAACAACAGCATCAGGATGAACGCCGTATGAAGGTAGGTTATATGTAGAATTACATATGGGAATTCCCATGCATAATGTCTCTAAAATCTAAATGAGGGTCTATATTTGCTTGCTCAAATTCTTTTCTTAGACTGGTGTTCAGAGTCATATTTCGCTTGCTTTTAAGTTCCTCAAATTTTGATCAAAATGTATTGGCAGATGAACAAGAAGATGCAGCAACTGAAAGCGATGAAAAAGAAGAAGCTTCAAGCTTCGCAAGTCAGTGTTGAGGGTCGGGGAATGGTGAAGTATTTTTGATCAGCGGCTGAGCCACCTTCTTGTAAGGGTAGCAAATGCTACCCCTGTTTTAAGAGGAGAATTATTTTTTCAATTTTATTGAAATTTTGTAATTCGTTTTTGCATAAATGGATTAGTTCTTTGCCATTTAGGCTTCTAAGTTTTGTCCATCTGGTTTTTACTACCGTTACTCCCTTTGAAATAATACCATTTACATTTTTATATATTTAAGTCAAATGGTGTAATTTTATAGGGACACGAGTATTATTTTCCCGATCAATAAGTTAAAAGTGGTATTGTTATTGCCATTTGATAAAATCAAGACATCAATCTTAGTTTGACCTTTCTCAAACTCTAAATTTTATAATATGCTAAGTGCTTAAAATGAAGCATATTGCAATTAAGAGTTAAAATTGTATTAATACTTTCTAATTCTTCAAAAAATAAGAGCTAATTTACAAGTATACACTTTGGATCAGTATTTCAAAGTTCTAGCTTGTATTCCAACAAATGCGTCTGAGAATTAGGTCTTGTTCAGTTGTGGACCAAGTATCATTTTTCAGCAAAGGTTTTGAATTCAATTCTGATATAGCTCTTCTCTTCCGTTAGCCTACCTTGTAAACCAAACAATAAATGCTCATAATTACACCGAGAGATAATCATTTATGTTGTATGTGCTTACGTAATTCCCCAAGCGGTCCATTACCAACATCTTTTATCTCCTGTTTGCTACACTTGCAAACACTAGTATTCAGATTACTACCGCAGTTCAGACACAGGCCTTTGCATTTGGGATCACATACAGCATTAATGGTTATTTCTAGATGTATCATATCTCGAATGTGTTTGGATATGTCAATTTCTTTATCCTCTAAGGGGAAATGAAGCCTATCCTCCAAATCAATAGATGCATCATCGTTATCTTCTTCCTCAGCTGTTCCGGCTAAACTCCTCAAGTTTTCTTCCCCAAAAATGAATCCCAAGTTTATGACGTCGGGTTCTTCCCCTGGTTCCTCGGTTAACAGTAGTGCGAAGTTCGAGAATACACTCTCAGTTGCAGGGTCACCACACCTTTAAAGGAAACAGGATTAAATCTAGGATAAGAGTTCAAATGCCAAACAGATGAATGCCTTTGAATTTTTTCGGTCCAGATAACATACCCAACTCATATCCAATGGGTACATGACTAGTATATAAAGTTAGGGAAAATACATTTTTGGTTGAAAATAAAGTGTCCAAGTTTTGAGGATCCGACATGGATCATCATCATCATAATATCCCATATATGCCGCTCGTAGAGGCTATGATCAATTGATCATAGTCGGAAAAGGATTTATGACGGCAGCATTCAGACCATGCCCTTATCAAAAGAGATAAGAAGATTGCGGTCAGTGAGACTCTCAGCTTAAAAAGGATCCGACGTGGGTCATGATCTAGAGAAAGTTGAATCACGGTAGATCATACTCTTATCAAAAAAGATAAGGAGGTTGTGGCCAATGCGACTCTTGGCTCGAGAAGGATCAGACACGAGTCATCATTATCATACCCAGTATATCCAGCATGTAGAAGCTATGATCATGGTCTGGAGAAGTTTGAATGACGGCACACCATAACCATACCCTTATCAAAAGAAATAAAGAGGTTGTAACCAGTGAAATTCCCAATTTTAGAAGGATCGATTCCTTGTGACCATGGTTATAAACTAGCAACAGCAACAGACGGGAAACACAACACAATTTACAACAAACAAAAACAAAAAGATAGATGAATCAAGTACCTGTTACAAGCAAGAGATAGAACAGTTCTGATGATGCCATCAAGCCTTAATTTATGTTTTCTTCTGGTAATATCAACAGAGACAAGTACCGGGGTCCCATTCGTATAATCCTTCACATCTTTAGTCACACGTAATCCCATGGCGGCAGCCCTAGATCTGGATAATTCTGAAGAAATCTTGCCTAAACCAAGCCTTTCTAAAGTAGTGCAGTATTCTAAGTGAGTGATTGACGGGTTTCGTCTATAGACAATCGCCCCTTCCCATGGACATCCCTCATCTTCCTCATCACCCCAATCAAAATCAATTGTGATCTCCTCCTCATCGGCCGATAATACCTCACCATTATCAATTTTCATAGCATTTGTTGCAACAGAGGCATTGAAGAAATGGAAAGCCTTTACAGAACAAGTATTTGTAAAAGCACTAATAGGCTTCTTGCATTTGTATGGTAAATGGGTTGATAAAGTAGAACAAACTTGTGGTTCTGCTACAAACCCTGATTTTGGGCGACTACTGCGGATGCGAATGGGATTTGTGCAGGGCAAAGAGTAAACAAGAGACATCGTTTCCCACTATTTGTTAAGCTACCGAGTATAGTATGCTCGAATTCTTTGAGGCCAGTGATTATGAGAAAGTAATCTATTTATGAGAGACCTAATAAAAGATCAAGATGAGGCAGTCAGTTCGTACCTGCATAAATTTGAAAATGTTCAAACTATAAGGTCTTCAACATAGACCATACTATTCGATATTTACCTGACCTTGTAACCGAATTCGATTTTAACCGACTTCATGAATTTAAAATTATGTAAAAAACAATGTGGACACTAGACACAAGACACGATTTTAAACCGACCCAAAAGATTTAATCAAATATCAACCAAGCGACCTGAATGAAGACCTCTAAGTCTTCAAATCAAACTATGAAAAACTCAGGTAAACTCATAACTCCTATTAAGGTATGATCATGAGGCGGGTCTGAAAGTTTTGGACCCATATCGATTCACATCACTAACGCTCACCAATCTGAAACCCCCAATAGGAAGATAACACTCATTCTTCTCATCACCTTTAACAAAATTTGAAAATGTTCGTCTCAATGGAAACACCAGGCACCAGCGACTCATTTACCCTCATCGCCAATCAGCAATCATAATTTTTTGGCATTGTAATTTTCTGTTAAACTTATATGCACTTTCATGCCAAATTTAAGATTATAAAAATGGGAATCCAAGTATCCCAACTACCAACATTCAACAAGTTTACAAAATTTTAAGTTTGTAGTAAATCAGCATTAGCAATCAGCAGCCATTCAAGCACTTTCATACAAAAATGGAGGCAGTTGATAGATCTTATACTACTACCATTTAAAAAGCTTCACTCATCATACCAATTTGATTTGACAATAAACAAAACAAAAACAAGGGGCAAATATTCGAATTTCATACCAAAAATGGATATTGACGAAGCCAATAACGGAAATTGAAGAAAATTATTCAAATTAGGGTTTTGAATAAGAAAGAGGAAGAAGAGAGATGAGATTTGAGAATTGAGTGAGACAATGAAGCGTGAATTTCAAGGTAAAATGAAGAAAACCCAGATGAAATTCTTAACAAAATAACATCTATAATTCAAAGAAACAACAGAACATACAATAACAATAAACAACAGTGCCCCTTAATAGTTAATACTTAATACCCATCTCAATTCTCAATAGAAATTAATCAGAAATGAAGGAATTGAAATTCAGATGAAATTGAAAACCTTAAAGCAGTAAATAAGAATTAAAGAATGACTAGAAAATCTGTTAATTTGTAGTACCTCAACGACTTTCTGAAGGCTGGAACTGGAACAGAAGAAGACTTTCTTCAAGAATTATGATGGAGGAGTAATGGAGTATGCGTAATTTGTTGCCCAGTTGAAGTACATCAATCTCATAAACAGTCTATGCTCCTTTATCTTAATTCTAAGGCCTACACTGGGAATTTCGGAGGGTCTAAGTCATGGTTAAATTTACATGCAGCTCGTATCGTGTGAGATCGTCTCATGTGACGGATCTATATAATACTCTCGCCTATTCATTTTAGGTGTTCTATTTATTTTTGGGACACTATTTATCTATCACTTTTAAATTATATTTTATTATTAATCTATAAGTTAAAACATAGTCATGTGGGATCTTGTTTAATTTGTTTTAATGTAAAGTTTATTAATATCAACTTTTTATAATTTTTAATTATGCATAATTAGATATATTTATTTTAAGATAAAAATTAATCGTTTTAAGATTACAAGTAATTATTCTAAGACTATAAAAAATAATTATATTAAAAGTATAAGTCATCACTTTAACGTTATAAGTGATCATTTTAAGATAAAAAATGTATATTGGGTCATTCCGATAGAGATGATGAGACCGTCTCATTTAAGAATTAGTGTTTTACATTGTAGGTTGATGGAAAGGTGATGAGCCCTAAATCAAATTTAGAATTTCTATGAAGATTGAAGTTTGTTTTGGTACAAGGTAGACAAATGGAAAAAAA
Organism: Amaranthus tricolor; assembly: GCF_026212465.1. Lineage (NCBI taxonomy): Eukaryota > Viridiplantae > Streptophyta > Magnoliopsida > Caryophyllales > Amaranthaceae > Amaranthus > Amaranthus tricolor. The sequence goes on along the minus strand of NC_080048.1, from coordinate 40,877,803 downwards.
TAATTAAATAATAATTAAATTTAGAAATTTCTTTGAAAGATGGTACTTGCTCTTTAATTGAGTTAAGACTTAATTTTCAAAAGTTTTGGTCTAATTTTACTTAGCTTATAATGTTTGGGTATTCTAGGGTTGGAGTTGGTTTTGAAGGGTCTCTAGTTGGGTTTACCACTCTTAATTTTGTTTGACATGAAGTGAAGTGTGAGTATGTTCAATTTTGTAATCTTGTTAAATTGTATATTTGAATTTCAGTCCATTTAGAATGAGACTGTCAAATTGAATTTGAATATTTTGGTTTTATTTTTAAACCAATATTCCAAAAGCAAATTACTAAACAATGAATGCAAATTTTAATCTCCTTAGAGATCGCTTCTATGTTCTTTTTTTATAAATATTTTACTACTTTCTCCGTTCTCTAATGTTTTTCCCATTTGAAATATTGCATCTAAGAAGAGAGAAATTAAATTAATATTTTTAACACGTATTTAAAAGATAAAATATATCCTTGTGAGATATCGTTAGATTCGTGTTAATGTATATCTTTTTATTAAATATATTTAGAGATATTGAGATTTAAAATTTACTTTGAAAACTCTGTAAAAAGTAAATGGAAAAAAACGGAGGGAGTAATAGTGAAAATTTACTCAACTTAAATCAGAGAACTAACATATATCAAGTGTAAACATAAAAGATAAGTTGATTTTAATCTCACTATATTGTAAATGTGAATTAAAAGTTACTAATAAATAATACTTTTCTATGCCGCCTAATTAATGAGATACTTGGTCTGCTTTTGCTTTTTGGTAGAAATTTTAGAACAAAACTAAAATATATTTTAGGGTTTGTTTCAGAAAATCAAGAATAAAAAATGAATTTGAAAAACATTAAATTAACATAATTACTTAAATTCTATATAAGCAGAGATCATATATATATATATATATATATAGCTCATAGTCTCATACACCTTAAATTTGTGAAAACAAATATTTTGGTTTGGATTGATAGTTGATTAATTCTTTGATATAAGATTAAGTTGTTCATCTTGGAGTGTATGTCGATTTGTTTATTTTATCAAAAGCAATTACCAAATTCGTCCAACAACTATTTTTACTACGAAAAAACTAATAGTTCAAACACAAGTCTAGCCACTTAGAAAATTTAGAACAACAAACCAAAATGCGCAAGCACGATTAGAAACGGGAAAACAAATGTTTGAAGGTGAACCAAGAAACCGAACTCCTAAATCATCCTGGAAAATTTTAGATGAACGCTAAATAATGAAACTTATTCAGTCTCAGCGTCTGGTGTCTCAACCTCAGCTCGCTCTTTCTCAGCCTCGGCTACCTCCTTCTCGCTCTTACGTCCCTTCTTGGACTTGTAATATACGCTCATGAAGGTTCCAACGGCTCCATATTTCCTTCTTGTCTTC